>NC_053113.1:16312427-16367427 GCF_010015445.1 Perca fluviatilis | reverse complement strand
GACGCACCCTAGTGGCAGCAAATTTATTTTGCAGGGGGGGTCTAGGCACTCGCCGTTGGCTTGCGAGCTGGCAAAACCAAATTTTGGTCAGGCCAATCACATCGTGTATAGAGTCGGTGGGCGGGCTTATGGCTGCTGCTGCTGGGAACAGCGGTCTTCTGGAAGACTTGGAGTTAAGCTTTTCTTCGAGAAAAGAACAAAGAACGGCACAGAAATCGTTCTTAAAAAAGGAACATGTGTTCGGAGTTTTGCAGACCGGATACGGCAAAAGTTCAATCTATCAACTAGCTTCGCATCCTTCTTCGTTGCTCTGCCTGGTTGTAGCGCTATCCTATTACGTGTAGAGGGAATTTGAAAGACAACCGTTTATCCCGCCCCTCGGATTGAGCTCCGTCAATGGTGAGTTCCCAGACAAAACATCTTGATGTGGGTCTGGCTTGTCAGGCTAACTTAATACAATTTTGTGATTGACTTTTAACTGAGTTTCCTCGGAGCGAAATGATCCGAGTGAATTTAAGATGCACCTTTATTGTGAAGGGTAGAATTGGAAGACCCAGCGTTATGGCAGCGCTTTTTTTCCCCCTTCAACCTTTTTTCCGCAGTCTTTTATTTTTATTCAGTTTGATATCCAACGCTGTCCATAACTGCTCCAAATTCCAATCCCCAAGTTCACTGGGTACCCAGGAAACCAAGTGTGAAGTAGACTGGATAAACGGTTCATGAGATATTTCAAATACAGACCCCAATTTTTTTAATTCAAAAATATGACTACATTTTTGGAATTCTATGAATCGATTTTTAAAATCGGTAGAGCTTGAATCGCGATACGAATGTGAATCGATTTTTTTGCACACCCCCTAGTTAATTACTGTTACAACACTGAGAATTTTTATGATGAGAACTAGCAGGCTTTACAGAAGCTCACAGACAACAATTTAAAAAAAAAAAAGAAGAGGCTTGAATGTGTAAAACACCTATCAATTGTGCTGCATTACAGTGATGGCAGATTATGTGGTCGTACAGTAAAGCAAACAATATACTGTGTAAGTTGAGGGATAGAGACAATTACAGCCTATTTACTAACGTTATTTAAAACAAATATCACAAGAACAATTTCTATTCTTGCACAAAATATATAAATGCAAGCACTTTCAATGACCCATGTATTTATGTCTATTTAAAAGAAATTTAATTCACAAACATTCAAGGATTTTAACCATTTGGGAACCATGTATTTGGTACTTTTATATGCAGATAAAAGGCTTTTTTTCTCAAACCTTTATATACTTAAAATGTAGGCCTATTGGTGACTGTGTGTTTACATTTTACATTTGTATGTCCTTTGGCGGTTTTGTTTTTTTATATAAGCCTTTACATGTTTCTACCACCACCTCCATGTATTTTATATTTCCTTAATGTGATTTTTATTTGTGTGTGAAACAAATAGACAAACCAAACTCTTTTTTTCTATCGTTAGGTTTTAAAGGGTTTTCATTTTTTTATTATAATTTTATGTATCCTAATATGCGACCACTCTTGAGCATCCCTTTTACTCGAATTGTTAAAACACCTTGTAAACCTGTTTTTGGAAAAGAGCTTTATGAAGCTTACAGTACTTACCAGAGTTATCAGTGGCTTCAACGTCAACATACACACCGTCCATCATAGTCTGTCTCAGAACCTTAAAGAAAACATTGGTTAAAACTGGTTAAAGATAGTTTGGTTTGGTAGGGGAGTTCAGAGCAGCTCCTGCACAGAAATAAATTAAGATTCTTGTCCGAGATGTGTTGTTGTGTTCTGTTATGGTTCCGGACATCGGTACCACAGCTGTTGTGGCCCTGGTTCTCTAAGATGAGGATAAAGGAAACAGATCGGTGGACAATGGAAGTCTTGAGCGATTCCAGTAATGTAGATTACTGAGAAAAACAAACCTTTCCAAGATGTGTCCCTACAACATCATCACATTCTACACTGCTGACACTGAACCACATAAGCTAGAAAGCAATGTACAGTAGGATGATGAACAAGAGCACATCTGTTTGTGTGATTGGTGGAGGTTACACAAGATTTAACTGAGGTACACCCACTTAATTTAGCATGCACAACGCTTTGGCAATGCGTGGCATTCAAGGAACACATACCTGCCGCCTTCACATGGCAGACAACAGAGAGTGTATTCTTGCTGTGCAGTTAAATGTAGAGTATTTACTGGTTTAGGAATGCATGATCAATGTATCATCGTCTATAAAATGTAAAAGAAAATAGTGAAAAACCATCATGCTTGTTTTGACTAAAACACAAAAGATGTACCAGAAAACAATGAAATCCTTGAACTTGACGAGATGGAACCAGCAAATTTGTCTTTTTTTTTCCAAATGAAACAATTAATCGACTATCATAATTGAATTTTTTTCCATTTGAGCGGTGCTACAAAAGTGACCACAGTTGGAAGAAAACAATTTACTTTAAAGAATAATGGTAGCTTACACATGTTCCGTTTTTGCTTCACATATGAAACGCAAATGCCACGCTGTACACAGTCTGTGTGTCTTGCAAAACCGGCTACGTGGGTTTTTGTCACAGCTTTTCTTCTGAGCCGTTTTAACGACTTGAATGCCAACACAGATGACACATGTACCTGAAAAACGTGTTAGTTTGGATCAAAGGAAACCATAATTGGAGCACCCAATTCCTTCTGACAAACTGGGTCATGTTGCTCTGTAAAAGTAAATATGATGCGATATGTGAGCAATGCTTGTGAAGTGCGAGCCGCAGAAACGAAATGTAATGAGAAAAAAAAAAAAGGAACAGTCAGTAGATATGTTGTCCCGCACACAGTCATTCTCTTGCCCGATTGACAGATGATGTTTTTTTTAAGATAATATTTTTGTGCTTTTTCCGCCTTTAATTATGATAGGATAGCTAGGTGAGAGAGAGGGGGAAGACATGCAGGAAATTGTCACAGGTCGGATTCGAACCCTGGACCTCTGCGTCGAGGCGTAAACCTCTCCGTCTATGTGCCCCTGCTCTACCCACAGATACAACGTTGAAAGTTGAAATGTTAGTTTCTAAAATAGTTCATGTAATGTGCTGCCTATCAGTGTCATTCTTCAAATCCTGGAACCCAATGATGAGGCGCATAATTTGCTCATGTTTCGCTCATATCCCATCAGTGGTGTCTGAAATACCGCTTGTTACATAAAAAAAAGAAACACAGACAACCTATTTTGATCAGTAGAGAGGAAAACAAGGCTCTAACCTCCAGGACTCTGATGTAGCCTTTCTCAGCACTGAGGTGGAGGCAGGTCTTTCCTGAGTTGTTGGTCTCATTGACGCTGGCCCCCAAATGGATCAGATCCGCTACCATCAGGTGGTGGTTGTGCTTTGCTGCATGGAGGAGGGCGGTCTGTGAACAGAGAGCCATCAACATCCAATTACATTTAACAATTCATTTGTTTTCTTATACCTGTGGTTAGGGCTAGGGGTGTTGAAATGAATCACTGCATCAATGCATCTCGATGCGGACAAGAGGGATTCTGCATCGATGCAGTGACAGACCATAATCGATTATTGCCTCCTGAGGTTACTTGCTGATTTTTCCAGTAGCTGCTTTTTTGTTCCTGCCTTTTGTCTGCTGCGTTCAGACTCCGCTGCATTCAGGAAGTGTCGTTTTTAAGAGCAGATACAATAAAAAAGGGGAGTTGATATATATCTGACTGCTTTAATTTGTTGATGAAAACAATGTGTAGCAATATATAATTATGCTGAGGAGGTGACTCATTGTGATGCATCGGGATATTGCATCGATTCGAATCGTTGACTGGATAATCGTAATCGAGTCGGGAGACCAGTGAAGATTCACACCCCTAGTTAAGGCACCAATAGTATCCATCAGACATTTAAACGCTGAATAATTACTAATAGGTTTGATTGCACCAGTGTAAATGTAGCTGTAAAATGAAAGTGAAGAGTTTTAGGTGGCTGCTACTTAAATATCATCCAGATACAGTATACGTTTAAATACACCTGCCATTATTGTTCAGTATGAATCATGCAATGATATATTATGTAAACTGGCTTTCCAATTGCAGTTAAAGCAGAACCTATTGAGACTTGCAACCTAATTGTACATATTAACATGGAGGCAAATACAACAAAGTTCTCTTGTGCCACATTGATATATATTGTATATACACTGTACATAAAAGCTCCTGAAATGTGGTTGAAATAGTCACAGGGAATATAATGATTTATATACAAAAACTAAGATTGTAGCTCAAATGTCTTGTACTGTACCATTCCCTCAGAGTCTTTGAGGTCGAGGCTGTTAAATGCGGCCATCCTTTTGGCGATCGCATAGCCCAGTGCCCTCTTCCCAACACACGCCACTTTATGGAGAGCTCTGAAGGGACAAGAACAATCAGACATATTTAGACAAAAAGAAGTACTTCACGGTAAAGGTATTCACGGACACAAACAACATTCAATCTTGTAAGAGGATAACAGGTCTGAACATGAGTTCTATACCGTGTAGTTAGTAGAGGCGTTTCATAAAGCAAGCTGAGAAAGAAGAACATAATTACAAAAAGCCTGAGGGGCTGAGTGAGAACAACAAAGTGAACAGTAGGTCTTTTTCACAGCAGCCATTTTGACTTGGAAGAAAAGCACAGGTGTTACTAGGAAGTGTCCCAGTAAACAGGGTTTTATAGTAAACTTAAACAGGATATAAGCAGTATAATATTTGTAGTTAACTGAAACTAAATGAAAACTAATAACTTCAAGAAAGACTAAACTAAAACTATATTGCCAGGTTAAAAAACTAATAGAAATATAATAAAAATGAATTATTTCAGTTATATATTCCAGCTATATTATAAAACTACTGAAAAACAGCATGCATTTCTGTCAACTCTCATGACATTGAGCCACAGAAATTGAACAGACTTGAGGAGATGGCCGTAATGTAGCTATATACTTCTGAGACAACAAAAACAAACGGAAACTACTGTAAAAGTAAAACTAAATGTATAAAAACTAAACCTTTCTAAAAAACTGAGACTATAATAAAACTAGTAAACACACTCTAAAAACTGACTAAAACTAAGTCAACCATACAATATCGTCGCAATATCAACATCTAGGTATTTGGTCAAGTATATCATGATATTTGATTTTCATCTATATCGCCCAGCCCTAATGTACTGCATAATTTCCACATGCATACAATAACACCAAACTTACGTCCTGCCGTGTCCATCGGGGGCCAGCAGTGCAGCGTCAGAGATGTCCCTGAGCTGGCTCTCTTCTTTCTGAAGCTGGGCCCAAAAGAAAGCAGAGTTGTTCCGGTTCCAGTCGTGGACCTGGGGATAAGCCCACTCCTCCCCTCGTCCACCAACGCTTCCAGTGTTCCTCATGTTGAAATGATGGAGGCTGCTGTGCATGGAGCCTGGAGGGGACAGGGCTTGCTGGTACTCTGCTGTGCTTGGGGAGTAGGTCATGTAGGACTGGGGGCTGGGGATCATTTCATCTGACTCATCACTATTGTACCCAGAACCTTAGTGAAAGGAAATGTGAGGCATGTGAGGGGTGGTAGTAGTTTGCTGTTAACATATTTATCAAAGTTATATTTTAAAGAGGAATAATGTGGATTGGTTTCCCATGACTTACCAGTTGGAGACCATTCAGGAGACACTGGAGGTTTGGAGGGGGACAAATATTGGGGAGGGGACAGGCAGGTGTTGCCAGTTCTGAGATCCTCCTCCAGCACCTCAACGATGATTGCCAGCTCCTCCAGGCTTTTTGTGGGGCGTTTTCTCTGCAAGCCAAAGGCAGCCGAGGTATTTAGAGTTACTTAAAAAAAATAATAAAAACAACTCCTCAATACTGAGATGTGATTTACAGCTTTGCAGCTTTCCTGGGGTCTGGGCTTTTCAACACTCACCTTGGTAGATCGGCGTCCTTTGCTAGTTTTGACTCGTTGCTTGTCTACAGTGGAAGAAAAAGTTTAAGGCTGAGAGTACTCAATATGTTTTCACAATTAAAGCGAGTTTAGTTAGCATACTGCAGACAGGGTTCTTGCAGGTTTTTGTTCCTTCCCGTTGTTTCACACAACCTCTGTATCTATTTAGAACACTGCCATTCACAAGTTTGGAATGAGCTGGTATACTGATGATAGTTTTGGCCCCAAAGGAAGAAGATTTAAATTATTAAAACTTCCATTTAGTCTATGTCCCCATAGTGTTGCATGCTGTTGGAACTTGGATTTTGAATTTGTTTTCCAGTCCAGAAAAGCTCCTAGAGATTGGCATGGGGTACTTTCCATAAAATCATCTCTCAATGCAAATCAAACCAGCTATTAGGCTAACTGAAATAAAACCATGCCAATCTCTAGATATGGTGAAGGGTATGTGATGACATGGGGCTATTTTAATTCCAAAGGCCAAGGGAACTTTATCAGGATGCATAGTATCCTGGATCCATGAAATAACTGGCCTTTAAAAATAAAAATCTGCCTGCCTCTATGGGAATTTAACATAGGGGTGTGTATACTTATGCCCCCTGTATTTTTAGGAAAAACATTTATTTATTTACGATACATTATTCATTCACAAAGAAGAGCTTTGATTCCAGCTTGTTATAGGCTGCATTATATTATAGGCTGCATTATTATGCACTTGACACTGAAACAGGAACCTTTAACTTTTTAAATCTGCACTCATTGTGATGTTAAGTTTCTTCTAGCAATGATTTCTTCTATTCTTATTTAACTGTTGCTCAGAGGTATCTTTATCTCTTTCGACTGTCAGTCCATTGAAGTCAATCAGTCAGTTGAACAATTAATTGTTGTACAAAACAAACCCTTAATAACATATATTTGTAAAGAGGACTTTCTACAACCTAAACACAGGAAAGACCATTCAAAAAGATAGAGTAGTACTCTCAGACATCTGACTGGACCCAATCAGGCTTTTGTGGGAGGTGATCCAAACTTTTGAATGTGTAGCTCTAAGGAGGAACAAAAGTCTCCATGACACCACACCTAAATTCCTAACGCTCTTAGATGTAGGTTTTACTGACCTTTGACTGTTTTTCCGTATATCTCCTGCATTCACGCACATTTGTGCCATGTGAAAAGAAAACAAGTTGAATCAGGGTGAGTTGTCTTTTAAATGCTTCAGATTTTTCAGAAACAAACATAAACATTCCCTGCTTGCATGTATAATAGTATAGATTTGATGTCTAACAGACCAAAAGAAAATGCTTGAGGTCTGGAGTTTTTACGCCTACAGCTTAACATATTTTCTGCAGGTAAAAAACACATTTCCAACTCTGGTTACACCAAATAAATGCACTGAAAAGACATGTCTTAGTTCTCCTTTAAGCAAACTGTAGTGTAGTTTTTCCATGCATAAAAAACAAATATGGGAGAAGGAGTCTAAAATCTTTTCAGAAAAAGGATAAAAGCGGATGACATTTGATATCCAGCTGTTTATCATGCTGAAAATTAGCCAAACAAAGTAAAGCGTAAATGTGATATACATTTTTTAAATATTTTTTTCAGGATTCATTCTAAGACAGTTGAAACTATCCTCATATATCGACTTTAATCTTTTTATTTTTTTTCACATGTAACCATCAGGAAAATTATTCCCACAGTTTGGGGTTTGTAATAAATACAATAAAATTAAAATAAAATAAAAAGGTTTGATAAATAAAGATCATTCAATACCACAAGTCATGTCCCCTGTGTATCAACTACAATCAGACATTTTGGTAAAACTTTAAAACCTAAAGCACTTTTGGATGATTTGTAAGTTTGTTGCTATAGTGGAAACATTTCCTCATATTAGAGTACATGTTTGGAATTGCACGCACCAACCAACCAACCAACCAGGAAACTAACTGTAAACATGCAATACAGAAAGTAAACGTATCCATCAGAGTTGGTGTAAGAATAAAACCAAATGTGATTTAACTCTTAGTGATTGGGTCTACATTTTGACAAAATTACCTGAAAATCTTGAGGTTTACAGCCTTGGGCTATACGGATTTTTCTCAGTAGATCCCTTACAGGCATTTTGACACGGACTCCAAGGTAGACCTTCTCCCCCCCATACATGGAAACTCTTTCAGCTGGTGAAGAAACAATGGATGGTTAACCTCCATGGCAGGATCAGACAACACAACATTGACAAACCAACGCAGATTCAGCTGTCCTTTCATATTACACACAACTTTAGATGGAGGAGGCAAACTTCTGTACCCAATGCCTCACATTTGACTCTGGATTGGGTCATAATTTGTGGTCTAATACCAGCATTAAGATGACAGGAATGGTTAGCTTGCTGTCACAAAAGATAGTTATTAACACTACTCTGTTTTTCTCTGACTCTATTTGAGCTGTAAACACAGATTATTATTAATTGAACAAGCTCAAACTGGCTTGAAATAGCTCTTTCAGTATGACATCAATTGGCAAAAACCTTCCCAACATTTCAGGCACAAACATGATTTTTGTATCCTCTGCCTGTGTCTTTACTGTTACCAAAATGGAGACCTGATAGTAGCCTAACATAAGACAATGTCAATATCTGCTCAAGCCAACAGTTAGTTACAAGTTACTAAATATGTCAAGTTAAGTACTGAGTTGATTGCACTAACTCGAGTATTTCTATTGTATGCAACTTCATCCACTACGTGATATTGTAAATTATATAATGATTTACTTTTCGGTTGATGATTTTACTAAACATACTCAGTTGGCAGTTTATTAGCTAAATATATCTGAAACAACAGTCCTGCAATAAATCCTACCTTCGTGGAGGATATATGTTCAGGTAACTGTTTTCGACAGGACTGGTGTTGATTCAAAGTTTTGTACATTCTGGAGGCTGTTGTACGGTTGAACTGAAGAAGCGTTTACTACAATTCAGTCTTAACACGCATTAAATGAAAGTATTGGAACATTAATATTCTGTATTTGTAGGCTAATATTTAGAATTCCAACCTAATGTTTAAACGCCTGCCATTGGCCTATAGGTAAACGCCATACCTTTTTGACGACCGTCCACATCCCGGACAGTCAAACCAGAAGGTGTGTGTGGCTCGGCCAAGCCGGCCGCGGTTTCCCCGGGCAGAGGAGAGAGCCCAGACCCTATGTCTGTTGTTTCATCACTTCTTTCTCGTGGCTCCTTTCGTTTGTACAGTTTTCCCATCTTGTACAACTACTGAAAAGGAACTGTTAAAGTGAGAAAAACGGGAGTTCAGCAGCCTTCTAGTTCCAATGTTAAAATAGTTGAAAACACTCTCCTCAGCGCATGATTATATCTGGCGTAATGGGCACGTACCGAAGACAGAAGAGGACCACGCCTACTGCTTGGTGGAAAGGTCGACGCCCACTCTGAGTAGGTCAGAAAATAGTTGGAAATTTCAGAAGTACCTGTAACTGACCATAACCAACCATAATAAATGTAGACATGATTGGTTTTCAGAATGTAAAGCAGTGACTCCCAGTTGGAAGGAACAGCCAATCAGTAGGATTCATACAATAGTCTTAAGATTTCTGTCTGGTGGTGGACCGACCGACTGAATGCCAGACATACCGATGTAGCTAAGAACTTGAAAAAGGGAAGAAAACTGTTTGTTTGAGAATGGGTTGAAGGCGCTGTGGAGATAAGTCTCGCAGGTGAAAAAGAAATATAGCCTTCTTAAATTGACCTGGCAATGTGAGACTAGGTTGAAGGTAACATTAAAAGGTCCAATATGTAATAAATCCAAATGCGCCATCAGATATTAAGGAAACATGCTAAGTTGGAATACTATCTTTTCTGACAACAATGCTTAATGCCAGTATTTTCTCCTTTTGAAATTTCCGTTCTGTGACAGAATTTCTGTTTATGATTTGTGATTTGGTTGCCAGATATACCTGTAGGTCTAAACAGCTGTAACGTTAGTACAGCCATGAAAGCAGCAAGCAAACGAACAGGATCAACGGAGATAGATTCTACCTGACCTAAAAAAAAGGTAAGTTGGGTAAATATTGGAGATGTATTTGAAAGATGGAGACAGCTTATGTTAGGTTATAAAAAGTTAAACCATTGGTGATGTCTGATAAAAATATACTTTTAGTTAATGAACACTGAATCAATACCGATTTCATCACACCACACCTAATCAGCATTTGTTTGGCTCCAGCTTCTAAAAGAATCATCAGGTCATATCTGACATTTAGCATACTTAAGAAGACTCATTTCCTCACAGAAAAGGTAACTGTTGCTTCTGCCTTTTGGGGAGCCACTCCCTGCGGGGCCAGACTTGATTAGAACAAAGGAAATGCAAACTCTGTAAACGAACAGAATCGGCACTACCATGATGAACGACCTTTGTCTGTGACCAGGGGCCTGTTTCACAAAAGCAGAATATATAAATCCAGGATAACTGATAATCTGTGCATCCTGGCTTGGTGCGTTTCACGAAGGCCAAGCCAGGCTGAGGAGGAGCGACTAGGTCGAGCCAGGCTGAAGTAACGCAGATAGATGTGCGTCCACGGCTTTCCTCAAAAGAACGCAAGGTCAATCACAGATTTACTGATGCCAACATGGAGAATACGCACTGTACATACTTTATACAGAGTGAGCAGGAGCTTCTTGTGGAAGTATGATGACGTGAAACACATTATTTGTATAAAAAGAAAAGAAACACAGCCGCTGTAATGAAACAGCGGGAGAAAGCCATCTGGACTGGAGTGTGGATCAAGAGGTCAACCTACACTTTCTTAAATCCTTAAATAAATAAATAACCCAGTTATCTTCAAAAAAGAAAACAAAAAATTAAAACAAATTTCACTGGATCCTTTTTGCAGTATATCATGTAAATGTAATGGCATCTGGTTTTCACCAAGTTGTGAAATCAATCTTTGTCTGGCTTGACGGTATTTAGGACAACACATGATTACATGCTCTATGGTCTCTTGACTATTGCAATATTCACACATTCCATCAACATGCTTTTTCATTATAAATAATGTTCCATTTAATCCTGTATGTCCTAGCCTCATTCTGGACACCATATCTTCTTCTTGCTTACATCTGTATGTATTCGTGTTTTTCCCCACTGTTCCTTGAATTCTATACAGGTGTCTCCCAGACTGTTCATTATCCCACAAAAACTGCCATTTTGCATTTGTTTTAGCTTTAACTATACTTTTGATTTCAGCTTTACTATATTTAATATCCACCTCTATATCAGGCAGCTCTGCTGCTTTCTTCGCACACCTATCAGCCAATTCATTACCTCCTACACCTATATGAGCTGGTGCCCATATAAATGTAGTACTAATACCTGACTTAATCAGATTGTTAGCTAGTTGCAGTATGTCATACGCTATATCCTGTCTAGACTCAGAGTGAATACATTTAAGGCTTGTCAAAGCTGAGCTGGAGTCTGATGCAATCACAACTTGCTTATAGGGCTGGGCGATAAATCGATTTTATTGATTAATTCGAATGTGTAGTTAACGTGTATTTGTTTAAATGAAAAATCAATTTTCTCCTTAACATCCGCCGACGCTCCCCTCTGGGCTCCCATAGCTCCGAACGGGCTCATCCCTCCCCCCGCTTGTTTGCCATAGAGATACAAAATCAACATGGCAGCGACAGGGACTAACATGAATTATTTTCTTAACCTACTTAGCTACTTATCTGTAATCTCCGCCGAAATGACCGGCCCCTCACTGTGCACTGTCCCTGGCTGAGAGTCACCTATTCTTGGATAACTGAACCACCAGCTGACCTGAAGGGGCACCATGCGGGGCACCAGAGGCGGTGTTGAGGAACTCTTTTGCAGCTCAACACATCTACTAAATGCCGCTGATACAACCAAGCTGTGACGGAGGTCTGTAGCGGCTTAAACAACTTGCAATCGCCGCTCTGTAGCACAGATCTCCGCTTCGACGTTTGTTTTTATCGCTACGAAGGAGCTTGCTACAGGTATGCTACATTCAAGAGACCACGGGATGTTAACGTACGCTACTCAGCAACAGGTGAAAATAAGGTACACAAAAAAATAGGTAGTTAATGATTAGTTACTGTTTTTGAAAGGGTAGTTACCCTTTTTCAGAAGGGTAACGAATGATTAGTTACCCTTTTTCAGAAGGGTAGTTACCCTTTTTCAGAATGTTAGTTACCCTTCTGAAAAAGGGTAACTACCCTTTCAAAAACAGTAACTAATCATTAACTACCTATTTTTTTGTGTACCTTATTGTAAAGTGTTACCACCTGTATGTGTGAAAACAGCTTTATCTCACGCATCCGTTTTGTTGTTGTTGAATATATAGCCCCCCCCCCAAAAAAAAAAAATTATTTAACTCAAAACCAATTTATATTTCCACAAAATTGGCATGAATAATCATAATGGTATACATGCCCCATGTGTGTGCGTGTGTGTATGAGTCAAAACAAAATAAAACTTGTTTTGAACATTTTCTTTGTCATCTGCAGATTGATTAGGCTGTATTTCCCAGCCCTACTTGCTTAGGTCTATTGCTCTCTACCCACAGCAAGGCCATCCATACACACACAGCTAAATCATCATTAATTCTTTTAGCAGATTCAATATTTAATTGAGGGATAACATAAGCAATTCCCATTTTCGTATCAGTCTTCTGTGATGCATCAGTATATATAATGATTCCTTCTTTATATTTCCTTGAAATGTATCCCTGTACCCTGTAATGATCCACTTCATGAGCCTCCTTTTCCTCCAATAAGCCTAAGTCAACCGGAACCTCTACCAAAAGCCAAGGAGGGACAACTGAACAGACCACTGAAGGGCTTATGTCCAGTGCACTCATTCCCATCATGATTACCTTCTGCCTTATTGTCCATCCAAAACTTTGAATTAGGTCATTCTCTCTTTCTTGACATTGCCATAAAACTGACTGACTCAAATGTTTGTCACCATGACCCCTCAAATTCGCCCAGTACACAAGAGCCAGTTAGTCTCTTCTAAGATGGAGAGGCATCTCCCCCATCTCTACCTGAACTGCTGCCACAGGAGCGGTCTTAATTGCCCCACAGCATAGCCTCAAACCTCGATTTTGAATTACATCTAACTTCTTTAATGATGCTTTAGCAGCAGACCCACTACACTATACACCCATAATCAAATACCGATCTCATCAGTCCTGTATAAATGGATTTCAAAGCAGGCCGACTTGCACCCCATTCTACTCCACGCAAACATCTCATTACATTCAACACTTTCTTACATTTCTTTATAATTTTTTGAATATGCATTGTCCAAGTCAGTTTTTTGTCAAACCAAACACCCAAATATTTGAAGAATTCCACTCGTTCTAAGTCTATTCCAGATAATTTGATTTTCACATTCATACTTATTTTCTTCCTAGAGAAGAATAAAGTCTTTGTGTTGTCTATAGAGATCCTAAATCCCCATTGAACGGCCCATTCTTGGACTTTGTTTACTGCCTGCTGCATCTTATCCACTACAAAATCTACATTTCTTCCCTTTTTCCACATTGCTCCATCATCTGCAAACAATGCTACCCCAACTGAATTTTGTATATGCTTAAGACATCATCAATCATTATTGAAAATAATAGTGGACTGATAATGCTCCCTTGTGGGACACCATTTTCCACACTGTAGCTCTTACTTAGTTCCCCATTTATTTTAACTTGAATTGTTCTGTCAGACAAAAACACTTTCATCCACTGGAACATATTTCCCTTTATTCCCAATATTCTTAACTTAATCAGCATACCATCTTTCCACAACATATCATATGCCTTTTCAATATCAAAAAATTATTCACCTGAGCCTTCCTTATTGTATCTTCTAGGTATACAATGGGATCCATGGTACCTCTCCCTCTCCTGAATCCACTTTGATAATGTTGCATTAAGCCTTTATGTTCTAACCAATATGTAAGCCTGTCATTTATCATCCTCTCCATATTTTTCCCCATCTGAGACGTTAAAGCAATCGGTCTATAGTTATTTGCTACATGAGGATCTTTCCCAGGTTACCTAATAGGAATGATGATAGATTCCTTCCAGATTCTAGGAATGCAACAATTTATCCATACTTTATTATACATATTCAACAACACATCCTTCCCCTTATCACTTAAGTTCTACAACATGGAATAACAGATTTTATCTCTCCCAGGAGAGGACTTACCTAATTTCCTCAATGCCTTATTGAGTTCAGACTTTGTAAATAATACATCCAATACACCCCCTTCACTATCCTCATTGTCAAACACATACTGATATTTTTTAACTGTCTCTTCTCTACCTCTCTTTTCTTTATGATGTAAATTTCCTGTGCTGTGCACTTTGGCTAATGTTTTTGCCATAACCTCTGCTTTTTCCTTACTACTAGTGATAGTTCGTTGCCCCTCAGTCAGCATTGGATATCCATATTCCCTTCCATTCCCTTTCATTTTTTTAATCATGTTCCAAATTCTCTCCAATGGAGTAGTTCGACCAATAGAATCACAGAACTGTTTCCAGTAATCTTTTTTTCCTTGCCTTATTGTTTTCCTGACTATTGCCTGAGATCTTTTATATTGAACTAAATTCTGAAAATTATGTGTTTTCTTTAACTCTTTAAACGCTCTATTTCTATCTTTTATTACGTCCTTACATTCTTTCGTCCACCATGGTACTATTTTATTTAAAGGCTTAGTTTTTGGAATTGAACCTCCTGCTGCAACAATTATCCCCCTGCTAATTTCACAACATAATTTATCAATATCATGATTATTATCAATAGATATCAATAATTCATCACTAACTTCTCTATACTTATCCCAATCTGCCTTATCCAAAATCCATCTCTCTTCTCTTACTTCATGTTCCTTTCTTAATTCCCCTCCTATCTTAATTCTAATAGGATAGTGATCACTCCCTACTGTATTTTCCCTCAATACCTCCCAAATACATTTAACTGCAACTGTTTTTGTGACAATAGTAAGATCTAATGCTGTCTCTGTACCCCTTGCCACGTCTATTCTGGTACCAGAACCATCATTCAGACACACCGAGTCTTTCTCTTCCATAAAGTCTTCAATTACATTTCCATTAACACCATCCCTCTCTCCCCATAATGTACTATGTGCATTAAAATCCCCACACCAAATAATTTTCCCTGTCAAATCCTTCCAAATTTCCTCCAAATGTCTCATCTCTATTTGCCTGCATGGATTATAAAAGTTTATAATTGTCACCTTATCCTCATTTGACCTTATTTCTGTAACTATGTACTCCAAGTCATTCCCTGTCTTTATCTCTCTATACTGAAGCCCCCTTTGTATACAAATTACAATTCCTCCTCCTTTACCTATTTCCCTATCCCTTCTTATAGAATTATACCCTTTTATTACAAAATCCAACCTTGGCACTAGCCATGTTTCCTGTACACAAATAATATTAGGTTTTTCTTTAAAACTATCAACATATTCCTTGAATTCTTGACCATTTGCAATTAAACTCCTAGCATTCCACTGGAGTATAATTAAAACCATTATGTATCCCCAACCCATGTCTGAAATTGTTGTGTTTCATCATTAAGAATGTCTTTTACTCTTTCCCAAGGAATTCCCTTTGTATCCAAATATTTTTCGGCAGACTTAACAATTATTTTAATTCTTTCAGTTCTACTACTGGTCTGTGCCGAACAATTTATTATCTCGGCCATGAAGAGCACAAAATCACCTTTACTCACAATCAATGTCTCTTCTTTCAATTTATCACACTTTGCACATTCCCCTACAACTGTATTCCTAGGCTTTATTGTCTCTACCGGCACACTTTTTGGGACTTTCTTAGTTGCCTCCGCAAAGGAAACACCTTGGACTACTTTAACTCGCTGTACCTCCTGCATTCTTTTGTTAGTCTCACATCCACCAATGCTGCGCTATGTTCTTCTCCACAATTACAACATTTTGGTTTAGCCCCCTCTACACAATTTCCATATTCGTGTTCACCACTGCATTTGCTATATCTTTGTTTTCCCTTGCATATCGCAGCTACATGCCCATATCTTTGGCATTTAAAACACCGCAGCGGTGGGGGAATGTAAACCCTGACATCATAACTCATGTAGCCAATTAATACTCTTTCTGGGAGTTTTTCTTCCTCAAACGTTAACATGACTGAAAGACTGTCACATATATTTCCTTGCCATCTTGTCTTTAGTCGTTTTGCTTCCCTGACTTTAACATTGTTTATTCCTTCTTTCACTGAATCCACTGACTCACTTAAAGGAATCCCTGAGATTACACCCCTCACAAGCTTCTTGTCAAACGCCATTGAACACTTCACTAGCTGTCCATTTAGTGTATTTATCTTTATTACTTTCTGTTATTGTTCCACATTTCTACATATCACCAGTAAAGAACCATTTCTCAATTTTTTAGCACTCCTTACCTCCCCAATCTCTTTATGTAGCACTTTGGTTAGAAGGATTGGACTCCATTTATCAAAAGTAGTTCCCTCTTGCAACAGTTTGATAAATACCTTGAACTCATCTTCACTCCTTTTCACCGTAGTTGTTCCCTTATCACTGTCACTATTATCAGTCTTATCCCTGTCGTTATTTTTCCGTTTTTTTTTTTACTACTGGACATGACTCTCTCCAGTATTTTGAATTTGTACTGCAGTAACTATTTTGAACACTACCTGTCAGTATTACATATTGCACCTTCAATTTGTATGTAGACCTAATTTATAGCCTACAGGCTAAAACATTCAAGATTCAAGATACTTTATTTCTTTATTGTCATTGTATGAACACAACAAAATTTCCTTGGTGGCAATCGGTTTTAGCTATACATTGATTCCACTATGTATTTATAATGTGAGAGAGCAATCAATGAAATTTACCTGGAAACTATTTAACACCAAAATTCTAATCAAGTAGCCTTACCAACAGACAAGCTTTAATCTGCAACAGTCTATCTTGCAAACCTGATGGGGAACACAGTTTGCAGGCTGGCATAAGACTTGCACTAAATATTCTGATTTCAACCATATAATAGTCAATAAAAGATCTAAGTATATGATGTCCCAAAATAAGCAGTATCTTCAGTGTTTACCATCACCACCACCACTACTGTGTTTAGTCAAGTTAACTTTCAGTGTTTGGGTCCCATCATAGTGTTACTGAAGACAGTGCACCACAATACATCTCGACATTAGTGAAATGCATAAATGAGCATTATGCATAAATGAGCATCATGCATATGACAAGTATTATTTCTAATTAAACTTAGATATTTTTTGGTGAGAAATCATCAATCATTAGTAGAATTGAATATAACGTTTTATTGTCATTGCACAATGAAGTACAAGTAGTAAGTACCAATCCTGATGGTGCATAAACACATATAGCAATGGAGAAAAATAAAAATATAGGTGAAGAGCCAAAATAAATAAACATATATTATAGATAAGAAAAATGTATTTGCAAGGATCACATAAATACGTATTTTTTTTGTTTTGTTTTTTAATGACACCACTAATGGGCTCAGCGGCTGTATTCAATTCTCAAGTCTCAAAATATGTTGAATAATTGCTTACAGAGCGATAATTCCTTTGTTTGACGAGTTGCTTTGACAAAAGCAGAACGCTTAACATACTCAGCATTCTGCCTGCAGTATCTGACAGTCTGACAAAGAAAAATAATTATATTATGCACGTCTGACTTCATCTGCAGATTTAAAAGCCTTTTCATTTGACAGCATGATGAGCGTAACAGTGAAATCCCTAAGAGAGGGAGACATGACTGGAAGTGGTGTGGCAACACTGATTGGTGAAGGACAATTAAGTTGAAAAGGTTACAGACTCTTTGAACTCTCTGTTCCAGTTGGGGATAGATACTGTACATCTTGTTCAAGAGGCAGCTGTTCTTCTTATAGGCTCTGAACACTAACGCAGGTGTTTTCAGTTAATCTGGCTGAATAAACCTCTTCCCAGGACTGTGTGGGCATGTATAGACTTTGATTGATTGATTGATTGATTGATTGACATCTTCCTGAGTCTCCTGTTAGCTTTGTTACATCTAGGGTGGGACAAATTACACCTTTAATATTCCTTATTGATGGATGAAGGTCTGACCTAATAAAATGTCATCAAAGCTCCGGCCCACCTTCACATTAAGTGGAGGTGTTATCAGCCAGAATAACTGGAAACACCACTGTGGATTTTCAGAGGCTTTCTTTTTATTCTGCATGTTTTCAAAAATCATTTAGTAAGATTTCATGAGGTGGTCAGGCCTTATCTGGAGCAAATAGTCATGGAAGCATTCAGATCCTTTACTTTAGTAAAAGTACCAATTCCACAATGTAAAAATGCATTTAATATTCTAAACATGTACTTAAAGTATCAAAAGCAAAAGTAATCATTCTGCAGAAAAAATGCCACTGTGACTAATATATTATTATATATTGGATTATTAGACTGGAAATACTGATCAATATGTAAGCATAATTTCTCAAGGAGAAGCTGGTTTTAACTAGGCTACTTAGCCAGATAGTTTAGTCATGCCCTCTCTTAAGGCTCACAGGATAAATCTGCAGGGTCATGTGATGATTAAAGGGATAGTTGCGATTTCTTTGAAGTGTGGTGGTATGGGGTACTTATCTATAGTCAGAGTATTACCTACAGTAGGTGGCGGTTGGGACGCCCCCAGTTTGGAGACGCAGACAGGAGAACCATAATGGAAGCAAAGCAATGTACTGCTGTGGACGTGGATATTTAGAATATTTTCACCTCTTTGCCTTGCCATCAGACAGCCCTTTACGACTTATGACGGAGAACTGAAGCCGTTGGATACATCCATGCTCTCTTCTTATTTATTCAGGGAAGTTTCACAGAGAGGAAGCCCTGACCACATCCAGTACACACCATCTGATTATTGTTGCTGTTGTTATTGTGAACATCATTATTATCTTTCTTCTTCTCTTATTGTTTTTGTACTAATCTTCATGTAAAGCACACTGAGGTTTATATGAACTGATTATATGAACTGTACTATATTAATAAAGCTCCACCTGTGGCATTTTACACCTTGCGTTGAAGAGCACTGTCCATTGTATAAAGCCTACACTAGACAAAACTGACAGGAGGATGGTAGTCTTAGCACCTAACAAAAGGATCCTCCAGGGGTCCGTTTCAGGAAGGAGGTTTAACAAACTCTGAGTGTAACCCTGATGTCTGAGTTGATTTACCCTGAGATGGGAAACTCTGAGTTTTCGGTTCCAGAACAGCTGATATGAGTTGGTTCAATCAACTCAGAGTAGGTTCACGCGCATGCACCACCACAATAAAAAGGCAGCATGAATGGAGCCATGATATTACGATTCACCATGGTAACAACCACAAACAAAGTGGTCGGTGGAAGTACTCATGCGCATATAGGGAGTTAAAAAGCAACACAGCGGCTGCTGCAAAAGAGAGAGAATTTGCGTGGGAGAAAATTGCTGCTATAGAGAAAATTTGTATATTCCAATATAGGCTAGTGTATCATATTTAATCATAAGCATAGCCCTTCATTTTAAATTTCATTTCATTTAAGTGCAATACTGCGGGCGAAAAAGTAGTACACCTACTAATCCCACTGAGGCTGCAGCACCATCATTAACAGAATTATAATTCATAATATTTTATTTCAAATGGTTTACATCGCTCCTTTTTAATGGCTCTTACTGGTTTGTGTCCATGGAACACTACAAAAATGTTTAAAAAACGTTTCAGCGCGGGTCACATTCTTCTGATGGCGCTTTGCTATACAGTGGCTTTTACTTTAAAGAAACTGCCGCTTTCAAAAAAATGTATGTGACACAAATAATCTGCTGGGATGTAGAGCATGCCCAAAACGGGTGACGTTAGTGATATGAGGACGGATAAGGTTAGGCCTATGTAGCCTAGACTGCATAACAGACTGGGAAGAAAAACGATACCGCTCAAATAGGAAGTTATCTGAAAATTAAAATGTCGGGGCTTCAATATCATCTCCCGACATATAACACCCTGCGAAGTAAAGCAGAAGTAAAGCAGCTTTTTCATCTATGGGATCGTCGACAAAAGGAAATGCCATGTTTTTAGAAAAAAACATGGTTAATAAACCAACCCCATTTTTTGTATTCATGCCGATAACAAACTGCGCTAAAATGCGCCTGATCCAGACTGAATGAATGAATGAGGAAATGAAAGTGCGCTGTGTCAGAGGGAGGAGACTGAGAGAAACTCAAGGTTTCTTGAAGAAAACCTGCTCCTGACCAGGTTAGGTTCACAGGCTCTGTTACCATAGTAACTGACTCTGAGATGAAGTTACCTCTCTTTCTGAAACAGAAAACCCAGAGTTTCCCTCATCTCAGGGTTAACAAACTCAGAGTTTTCACTAAACCTGCTTTCTGAAACGGGCCCCAGCTGTCAAAAATCAGTTTAGAAGTCATTATTTTAATATTCCAAACCATTATGTTCTTTTGGACTGGTTGTGATTGAGTATGGTCTGTTTGACTGATCATGTATTAGGCTACCCACTATGAAATTATGTCTCCACTGGCTGCTATAACCAGCCTCTCTTGCATCATCTTTCTTATCAAGCTCCAGTTTAAGTGACGTATGTATGGTGTTTTGGAGCTTTGGAGTTTGTGTCCAGCCCTCTAACGCCATCTACTGCTTTAGGATATTCTCACAAGGTCTTTGTTTGCATGATGTGTAGCTACTGGGGTTTACCACCAGGTGGCAGTAGTGTATAAGAATGTAACAACTCTTTCCAGCGTTTTTGGATACATTATTTGGGCTCCTGCAAGTTATGTTGATATTTTTTAATTTATTTCTTATTCTGAATCTGTTTGCTTTTACTTTTGCAGGGACACAAAGAGCTGTTTCTGTCTGTCTTTCCATCGCTGTACTTAGAAAGAAACCGTTAAATAGACTTTTTATGAAATTGTCGGTTTGCCTCTGCAGACATCCCCGCCACACAATGAAACACAAGTTATGATTGATATTAGTCAAACAAATGTCATAAAATGCCTCCATGGTAAACAAAAAACAAAAAAAACATTGTTCCCTCAAATAATATGAACTACAGGACACTGTGTGTGTGTGTGTGTGTGTGTGTGTGTGTGTGTGTGTGTGTGTGTGTGTGTGTGTGTGTGTGTGGAGTATTAGGTCTCAGTAGAAACTGTACAAGCCCTCACTTGTGTAGATGTGCAGGTAGTGCTCATTATGAGTTTCTATAGAGCCAGTGAATACTTTCACTGCAGCTCATGGCAGTGCTTTTGAGTCGCATGCGATTGTGAGGAGCCTTCCTACTCTGTGACTGAGGAGAACCCACACAGTGCTGTGCCCTTAGTCACTGGATACATTCCTAATAATGGAATCATGTCGATTATTATTGCAAAACATCATTCTCACATTCTTTAGTTCTGAGATAATAGTTGCCAAAGCTGTTAAGCAATTTCTAATCTTAAAATATTTAACCCGGGAACATTCTCTATAAAGAAAAATAACCCAACATAGTTCAAAGTCACCTCCTTGTACTTAAGGTTGTGTTGTTGGTGTTACGTCAGTAATAATATGAAGACTGGCTTATATTAAACACAGCTTTTTGGATGTGGATCGGTCAAATGAATATGAGTGCATGCCCAAGCTTCTCCATCCCACTAAATTAATGAGAAACCACCCACCACTGAACTATGAGTTACTCCTATGAAATGACAATTTATTTCATGCATAACTGAAACCAGATACATTTTTGATCCATTACTTGGTCTGTTTGAATTCAAAGCCGTGCTGCCTCGTCACCTGAATCTAGCCTGCAAATCATCTTCTTTTTATATGTTTTTTTTATGTCATAAAAGTCTGTTGCCCCCCAGTTTCAGTTTTTCCTCTTTAATAATAAAATAAAGGGACAAGTCTGTGCAGTGTGACGGCAACCTGTCTGTCTGCTAAATGCACGAGACTGGTGACTTGGGCAGAGCAGTTCTAAAGGGGAGCTGATGTTTAACTAAGATAAACTGTAAAAAACACCTGGAGCAGTTACCCGGGCCACTTGCTTAGAAACTGCAAAGGGAAGTTCCATAACTTCCTGAAAATGGCTGTCATACTGACAGATGTCTTGATGTCTTCAAGAGATCATCAAATTGGGCAAATATTAATATTTTTTTTTTTATTTCATTTTATTGTTCAAAGAAATCTACATCATAAAAAGCCCTTATTTTTCTTTCTATTAAATGTCACATCATTTTCCCTATGTTTTATGTATGATTGGTATTATTGTAGGTGTTTTTCTGAAGTATTTACAGTGTTTGTTGCTTACTCTGCATGATGGGAGGTCAGTAGTTTGAGCCTGGACTAGGACTAGTGCTGGAGGAAGTATTCCGATCCTTTACTTACGTAAAAGGAGCAATGCTACAGAGTTAATATACCCCATTACTAATAAAAATCCTGAAATCAAAATGTGACTTAAGTATCTAAGTATTATCAGTAAAAGGTACTTTGTTCTTAGTAAATGTACTACCATTTCATAACTCCTGTGAGGGTTATACTGTTACATTTAATATCATTATATTATTATTGCTAATGAATTAATATGTAAGTAGCATTTTAGTGTTGTTGAGCTAATTTTGCCAGTTTTATATATTCTTGCAGTTTAATCTTTGACTATATGTCACATTTTATGAGACCTTCTGATGCTTTTAAGGTAAAATCTTAACTAGCAACTCCTGCTGTCAAATAAATGTAATGGAGTAAAACGTACAATATTTCCCTTTTAAAATGTGGTGGAATAGAAGTATAAAGTAGCAGGAAATGGAAATACTCACGTTCAACTACATCAACATTGTACTTGGAGTATTTGAGTGAATGTACTTAGATACAGTCCACAGGATATGCACAGTATATTATATCTCCACCATGACCTTGGCCTGGTAAGCAGGGAGAAAATGGATAGATTCATTTCATTTCATTTTCATTTTTTATTTATTAAAACAGGAAAGGATTAGACACAATCGGGCCTGGCTCAGTATAAAACTGATTTTCAGCAGGTTCCTGCTCTGCAGAACATAAATGGCACATATACAACAAAGCTCACACACTAGACAGCTAGAGACAACAACATACACACAAACCAAGATATTTGGCAACAAGAGGGGCCATAGAGCCGTCTCAGTGGTCACAGATATATCGGTCCATTAGATGACGGGCAAATGTTGTTTTAAATAGTCTTTTTGATGTGATAGTTCTGATGTGCTGTGGGATCTCATTCCAGTCTTTAGTAAGCACATAAAAAAAGGATCTCTGTCCATAACAGTTTTTAAAAGCCGGTAAAGGCAAAATTCCATTCGAAACAGATCTTGTAGTACGCTCGAACCTTGAGCTAAGTTTCTGAATTAATTTAGTAAGAGCAGTTACACTGTGTCCATAGAAAATTTTTTTTAAAAAAATTTTTTCTAGGTTTTAATTTTTTGTGCTGAAATGTCAAGGCATTACACAAAGATAGTGCAGTACAGTGGTGAGTCCAGCCTGGAAGCCTGACATGGATCTTATGAGCTCTATTATAAAGTCTTGTTACTGGTACAATAATCTCATTTGTTGTAAGTGACCAAATCGGTAAACAATACGACAGAGTGGACAGAATGATGGCATGAAGATAGGTTTTTGAAACAGAAAACGACAAATAAGGTCTAATTTTGCTATAGACAAATAACTTTTGGCTTAACTTTCTGGTTAAGGTTTGGACATGATCTCGATAGGTGAGATGCAAGTCAAGACAGACTCCAAGATATTTATATGTTGACACAACTGAAAGTGTTTGATTAGAAATAGTGATAGGATTGGATATAGATAACTGTCTCCTGGATGAATAGAAATACATGCATTGTGTTTTCTTAACATTAAGTGTTAAATGATTATCTTGCAGCCAGTTATGTAAATGCTGCAAATCTGTGTTAAGTTGGTAATTAATTGCATTGATGTTTGAACCAGAAAGAAAAATAACAGTGTCATCTGCATATAGCAAAGAACTTGAAAAATTAAGAACATTAGGAAGATCATTAATATACATAAGGAAAAGTAAAGGACCTAAAATACTGCCCTGTGGAACTCCCATAGAACACTCTCGTGGCTGTGATGTTAAAGAGCCGATTCTTACAGTCTGAGATCTTTTGCTTAAATATGATGTAAACATATTTATTGCAGAGGATGACAAATGAAAAGAAAGAAGTTTGTTTAACAGAATTTGATGTTTTACTGTATCAAAAGCTTTCTGAAAATCTATGTAAATAACTCCGGTAATCTGACCCTTATTTAAAGATGCCCGTATTTGTTCAGTAAGAAGCAGCAATGCCGACATAGTTGATCGCAAGGGTCGAAAGCCATGCTGGCAATCACTGAGCAGGTTATTATTTTCAAGGTACTTGATTAGTTGATTATATAACGTTTTTTCAAGCAATTTGGAAATGGTTGGAAGAATTGCAATTGGACGGTAATTGGAGACATTAGTTGGATCGTCAGACTTAAAAATCGGAGTGATCTGGGCTGTTTTCCACATGGCAGGGAATACTGATTGTCTAATACATAAATTAACTAAATGATGAAAAAGTGGTATAAGAGTACTAGCATGGATTTTAAGAAAACTCATGTTTAGATTATTGACATCAGAAACATGAGAGGTCTTCAGAGAACACAGAATATCAGTTATATCCTTTTGTACAATTTCAGAAAAGGAGAATTGCGGAAATAATGCTGGTACTGATGTGAGTAACAGAGGAACAGTAAATCTAGAGGATAATTCCTGTACAGATGCAATAAAATACTCATTAAAAGAGTTAGCAATTTTATCATGATCAGTAAGAAGAGTACCATTTATGGATAATTGTAGATTATTATTATTTTTAATTTCATTTTCACCAGTTATAGATTTCATTGTTTGCCATAAGGCTCTTGGGTTGGAAACTGTTTGGCTAATTTGATTTTCAAAATAAGACTGTTTTGCTTTGTATAATTCAAAATTACACTTATTTCTAAACTGTGTAAAAATAAGCTTAGCTTCAGGTGTTTTTAATAATCTGTAGGCTTTCAAGAGAGAGGCCTTCTTTTTTAGAAGCTGTATAATGGCAGAAGTTACCCAAGGCACTCTATTTTGTCTAATATGTATTTTACAGGTAGTTGTATATTTTTGACGTATTGTCTCCATTCTTCTATGAAAATTTGAAAGAAAATGATCGGGATTTTGCACTAACATTTCGTTACTCCAATCAGCATCAGCAAATTCCGCATTAAATTGAGACAATTTCGAATTTGGTATTTTTTTAATGTAATTATTTTTATGACATTTTGGCTGTTTAAAACATTTCCTAACGACATAAATGAGTGAATGATCTGAAAATGCTGTATTTATCACTCCAGATATACCATACTTGGACGGTTGATTAGTAAAAATAAGATCTAAAATAGAGTTTCTTGACATCAAGCCATCAAGATGGCTTGATGTCTTTTTTCCGGGGACTTCTGTCTGTTGTCAATTATTGTTATTGGTACATGTGTTTTCTTTTTGTTCTTTTTTAGTTCATAAAAACCAGTATAATTGTCAACAAGTTTTATTTCAGATGAGATAACGTTCCTATATTTGATTTGATTTTCTTAAACTGCATCTGCTCAAAGCAGAATCTACATTTTATTTTATTATTTTTTGCTGTTATTATATGCTGCTCTTTGTCATGCTGCATATTAACTTACAACAGAAAAAAACACAGTCCATGAATGATTGAAGGGCCTTCAATCAAAACCAAGTGACCAGATTTTAATATCTGACTATACAGAAGTAATTCCACTGCGTGCAAGGTAAATATTAACCTAATCCAGTCAACTCAAGGGACTTTCCAGGTGCGTTTCATATTTTTTCTTTGACCTGATATAGTCTTTCCACTGCAGTGACTGCCTGTCCTAACTTAGTCATTTGAACTTACGAACTTGCATGAACTTGTGTGATGACAGAATACTAACACTAGCTGGATGTTCTTTGGTCCCCTCTCACTGTTTGGCCATTTATTCAACAAGAGCAGCTGTGTAAGCACTGCAGTTTCTTTCCTCTCAAAGTGTTTGTTTCAGGCCTCTGAGCTAAGATCATGCTCAGGTGAAGGGACAACCAGCAATGTCCACCCACTTTATGGACTGTGTGCAACATATACGACACGTGTGTGTGTGTGTGTGTGTGAGTGAAGTGAGCATGACGTGGAGAGTGAGAGAGTGAGAGATTTTAAAAGAAAGGTGAAAGTGAAGCCACAGCCCTCAGAGCAGATTTATTTGCTCTGCAGGTTGAGGCGTGTTTCAGGCCCTTTAAGGCTTGGCATGTACACACAGGTCAAGACCAAGCAGCGTTGGAGCCTGGCATGCTCACACAACACACACACACACACACACACACACACACACACACACACACACACACACACACACACACACACACACACACACACACACACACACACACACACACACAGAAGCCATGACCTAAATGCTCCACTATATGTTCACCAGCGAGTCTCTTACTGTATCTGTCTGCTGTGGATTAGAGCAGTGAGACTGAAATAAAATGGTAAAGTTGTGCTCTGTGAAAATCTAAACAATGAGCTGAAAGATGCTCAAATGCTCTGTAGAACTGTAGAGTTGGTGATGATTGACCCCTTTCACCCCTATCCACTGTTGATATAAAAATATTCATTAGTGCAGCTTTGAGTTTACTTTACAGTAAGTTTAGACAAGTACGTCGCTGCTTGTAGCTATAATATTTTTTATTATTAGTGGTATTATCAATATTCCTGGTTTGAATACAGCACTTGAGTTTTCCATGGCCTTTTAAGCTTCTCCACCCTGACAGGGATTAGGGTCTAAAGAAAACAATGAGGGTTTGTAAGTTTTGGGGCTTTGCCAAAGGTAAACTGGTTGGAAACCCCTGAGCAATGAAACACAAGGAAAATTCCACCTTTGAACATTTACATTTCAGGAATCATTTGTCTGAGCTTTCCAGGAGCTTTTTCGTATTAAAATTGTTTTAATTGACTGTGTTTGTTAACTGAGTCTGCCTTGTCTCCTTCTGCCACGTTTAGCAATTTCTCTTTTGAAGTGCAACCCATCCTCTCCCATCCTCACATTCTATCTGCATGAACATATAGCCTTACAAGACTTTGCCCTTGGGGACCTTCTGGAGGAATCTGTGTGTACTGTAGTGTCCTCAAGTCCCTTCCCTCCTTATGTATACAGTAAGATGTTATATAACTTGACATATTTACTCTTTATAAGTATTAAGCACTGCCTTTTTGTATTTTGTCTTGTGGAAATTCTTTAAAACGAGTCATTACATATTTAGGTATGGAAAGTCAGTCTATTGTGAAATACAGATGTGTTGAACATCAACACAATTCAAAAGATCTAAAGGGATCCACAGGTGAGACACCTTACTTTTTTTTTTTTAAAGTCAGGTAGGATTATCTGGGTTTAGGATCCTCAGTGTCTCGAGGGCATGTGTAGTTCACAATAGATCAGATAGGAATCCACTGTCTGGGTCAGTAGTGAAGCTACTGATGGAGATACCAGCCCAAGCCGTTAAAGTGTATTGTAAGCAGTGGCGATACTATTACGCTGAAACCCAGCCCACAGGCTAAACTGTAGCTTACAGTGAGAAATGACTGTTGCCTTCATGGACAGATGGCTCCATATCTCTCTCATCTTTTCCTCTTATTTCTTTTGTTAATTCTCTTTGGAGACCAGCTATCTGCACTCTGACTGACTACTGCTGAAGCAAATCCAGTCTACACTTATTTGAACACCATTGTGTCTGAGTAAATATCTCATTATGAACGAACACAAGCCCGAGCTCTCCCCTCTTTGCATCAGGTATCTACATTACACCACACTTTGCATCACTCACTGCACACATCACAAAATCCAGCAGCACACAAAAGTCAAGTCACATAGTGAAGTAATGGACGTGTTGGAACTGTCATGACACCTGGTGTGAAGATGTAAGTCTGGGCTTTTTCTCTGCTCTGTGTCTTACATTGCTTAGCCTCTTAGCATGATGCTCAGGACAGCATGAGGGGCAGTGTTAGGAATGTAGTTAACCCACCATTCATTTGCAGTTAAAAGGTTAAAATGTATTTAAGGGTCACACAAACTTTTATGATTTAAATGTGCACCAAACTTATGAAATGCATTTTTTTTTTCCTGTAATGGCAGTTGTTTGCTTTCTTATCATCATTGACTGTGGATGGCAATTTACAACACACAGGCAACTAATGTCAACAGTTTTTCACTGACAAAGTAAGTGTAAAATGTTATGTTTTTAATTCCTACAAAATAAAAGACATTAAAATATAAAAAAAAAAAAATAAGTAATTGTTTATTTAGGCACTGAAACATGCAGCCGTGTCTGAGTTTCTGCTGGTGGTTTTTTTTTTATGCGTTGCTGGTCAGTGAACCTTGAAGTACATGCAGGTGTTTCCCTCATGCCTGCTCGATAGATAACCCAGGCCAGTTTCAGGCTCAGCGTTAGCCCAAAATTGAATTGCATTTTTTTTTTCTTTAGTAATGATGTAGAAAGATGCATTGACAATAATGTTAAAATCAACTTATTTGCAATCTTTCAATGAGGAGTAAACATCCTCAGAAAGAAGGAAAATGCAGCCGAGCGGAACATCAAACTGTTGTTTCTGTTTTGTTTGAAAAAGAGATTTGACAATTCTCTCAAATTTAGAGATCCCTAGTATTAACAAATAATGTCAGCTGTTAGTCTTCCATATCTCGTTCTTGTTGACCCCCAATATCATTTTAGTATGTGATATAAATCTTAAATAAGTCTTTGAAGTATAATTCTATGTATTTATGTTTTAGTAAAACCTTTCATCTTAGCTTGGCTAACTATCTTGCAAACCTCTTTCGAGTCTCGAAAAGAGGAAGCACAATGAAATGACAATGAAATGACTGGAAACATCACAGCTGCCGGCTGTATCAGAACCATACTCCATCTAAGCACACTTTTTTTACATTTAGTTTGCACCTGTCTAAAACAATGAACTTGAAGTGAACAACCGACTACATATGAATGGGAATTACTGGAATGTTGGTGTCTTGAGATGAAAGTGTCTTGAGATAACTGTTGTTATGATTTGATACTATAAATAAAATTGAATTGAATTGAATATGTTTTAATTAAATGTGAGATATCTCTTTACAGCCATACATGAAAATAGGGGTTTTTACAACACATGGTACTTTAAAATCTTACCACAACTTATATAACTTGCATGCATCTTGTTTTACAGTGTATTTTAGCCATGGCTGAGCGCAAAACCAGCTGTGGTTAAATGCAAGCTGGCTAAATACTTGCATTACATATGATTTCAGGACAGGCTATAACGCTGTGTTTGTGTTCAAACCATGGTAAAATTACCATCAACCACAGCAGGGTCTCCCTGCTCTTAGCTTTGCAGTTGTTGGGAGCTTGTAGTACTGTACTAGGGCAAGTGCACTAGAACTCCTGTCGATTCCCCGGCTTAAGAGCCAATGAAGCGGGAGCAGGTGTTGTGTCATTTTTGATACGCCTTCCCCCTAACCTGAACCTGAACCTGATCCCTAACCCCAGCCAGCCAGAAAACACACACAGCCAATCACAGGACTGTGGAAAGAATAGCCTATGTTTTGACATGTTGGATTATGCTGTAGACACTTTGGTGTGATTGACCAGCATATTAACTTGAACAAGATGTTGACTCACCTTATTTTTTTCAGCTGGGACATTTGACTGAAACCAAACCTTATTCTCTTCTGATGATGCAGTACATACACTGCAAGCTAGACTAATTCCCTACTCACATGCCTAAACAGGCCAGCATCTGCAAAACTCTTGTGTTCAAAATACCACAGCCAGATATGGCAGCCAGTAAGATCCGGCTGTAGGGCTCATAACACTCCCCAATCACTTCTTCTCATATCCAGCAGCAGTATCAGGTCATCTTCGTGTTACAACACATTAGCAACGGCATTGAACTATTTCATATGGTTCTCATTTCAGTATTAATGGCAGAGGTAGGTCCAGGACATATTGTAGTTAGACCAACTTTTTAACCTGCACTCAAAAGGAAATGTTTTGAGGGAGAGCTATTTCTTGAGTAACAACAGTTTATCCATCCACACAGCAGTTCGGTGCAGCATGTCCGACTTTGAAGAACAGGTTGCTAGTTAAGTGCGCACAGGGATTGGTTTATGTTAGCACAATGATCCGAATCTGGTTGCACACAAAGTGCACATGGCAAGATCATAACACAACATAACAAATCATTTGATTAAAGTACATCTATATGTATCAACTTTCACTCTGTTGTTTATGAATGAAATCAAAAGCTTTTTCTAATGTCAAATGTCAAACTACAGTTCTTTGTAACTTAGTTTGATAACGAAGGCTGGAAAGGAAGTCGGTCATACACATACAAAAACATTATTTGCATTAGCAATTTTTTAAGTGGATTGTCCTTTATTTGTCTCTGATGCATTAAAATGCTATCCTCCTTCTTCTGTTTCATCTTGGCATGCTGTGGCCTTTTTGTTTCTCTTTTTAAAATGTTTTATCTCTTGTAGTTATGATTCAATTTAAATAGCATCAACACTGAAACTATACGCATGAGGGAGATTTGTGGTGAGAGCTGACATCCCAGGGGGATAGTTAGCCAGCTTCAGGCTGCTATAAAACACGTCAGTCACCCGCCACTTTGATTTTCTTCAGTTTAACTATATGACATAATCCAGATAAGCAGTATGCACTGGGAGAAATGTAAGTACAACACATCATTGCTGTTTTCTCTATATGATACACAGTAACTGTAAAATATTGCGAATACTTGCTCCTTGATGCAGAGTGCCATGATCTTATATAAAACTAATCTATTGATTTGAACAATTATTTTAAATCTGCTTCGATTTCATTGAAGATGGTAAAAGAACAGAACATCAGAACATTTTCTAAAATTTAAAACAAATATTGAATTGTTCAAATAGGGGTTTCACCTGTGTGTACATTACATTTCTTGTCACTTAGATGAGGTAAACACAATACTATGAACATTATATTATGTATAATAATATGCTGTACGATGTCTGTACGATAGCCTTGCAATGCATGCAACCTTTGTCTAGCGCAATTGTTCTTTCTTTTCATCCATGTCCATTAAGAATAATAATGTGGTTGAATATTAAAAATCTGAGGTTGTTGTTAGGAGATAAAATTTTATTAAGGTCAACTATTCCGCTGTTGTATTTTGGGCCAATTGTAATAATTAATTTGACTGTTGACCGCTGATCAGAAATGTAAAACGTAAAGTTACAGATTGATGTGCCCAGTGCTCAGTTGCTCCCCCCCACCCCTAATTTAGAACATTGACTTAGAAGTTCAAGTCTGGAAGTTTCTTTTTGTGTGGCTATTTGCCAACTTTTCCTGTTGTAAACTGTGTCAGGATCAATATTGAAGCTGTTGTGTTGGACTCTTTTGGAAAGAGGAAGGTGGTCATTTGGATGTTGGCTGTGTGTCGCTATTGGGCTGTAATCTTGATAAAATGCAAAATGGCAGCAGGCTTCCACACGCAGCTGCGGAGCTTCCTCTTTTTTGTTGGTTGAGTCCCCATGTACAGTATGTGCCATGGTGATTGTTTGTCTGTCTGTGTGTGTTCATGTGTAATTGTTAAAAACAGAGAGAGATGAAAGACAACAACATCCTCTGTTCATTTAAGTTTCAGTTCAAGATTTATATTGTAGCATCCATTTCCTTGTGCTTTTTGAAATGGAGCTTCCTGTGTAACGGAAACACCTTTTTCAGAATAAAAGTTCTTTAAAAATAGATATAGACAAATAGAAGGTGCTAGATTATGATATTTTTTCTATCCAAATATCTAGAGCTATCCTACAGTTACAGAAAAATCCTCTTCTCAACCCCAGGCTTTATCCAAATGGATAACCAGGATGAACAAAATATAGAGTTGCTTGATAACATTTCCACTGAGCTCTTCACTGAGATCATCAGTTTAAATGATGATTTATAACGTATGTAACTGAACCAAGTAACGTATTGTTATAAGCTCCACACTCGTCACACTCTTTCAGTCCCTTGACAGTAATCTTTACAAATCTTTTGTTACTGTGACAACCTTACATCTTGACCTCACCAGCATCACTAAGGCTGGTTTTCAATTTCAACAATGGCCATGTCCAAGATGGCACACCAGCCCTTCTGTATGGCTGCTATGCAATTAGTCAGTATTTTATTTGAACCATGATGTAAAAACCTTGCTACACACTTTCCAATTCCAAGTAAAGAAAAAAAAAAAATTCCAAGTTGTAGACTTACAGTTATTAACCAGACAGGGTTGATTTTAAAGATGACCTCTTCCCCAAACAGCGATGTGCAATCATGGCTTAGCAACTGTAACTTTACTAACGTTTGTGGCCCTGTCAGCCCTTAATTGAATTTGGGAAGTTTACACTTTAGCAAATTAAGCCAAAATTCTTACATATTTTCGCCAAGAACATATGTAAGATTCTGATATCAGAATCTTATTTTTGATGTTTTTTTCTTATCGTACTTACATTACTAGAGGACTAACTAGCTCTATACAGCAATACAAGATCAATGCTTCAATGTATCTTTATTAGCTTTTCTTTAGTCTTTTAGCACAATATCATGTATGTTGCCATAAAGAGTATATTTAGGATAATTTTTACATTCCATGTCATGGAGCTAATGCAGCTCAATTAGCTATCTAGCTACATTTTATTAAATCTGCTAGCCACAGTTGTCATTTTCAGCTGGCGAGAAACTGCTTATGTCAACCTCAGTCTAAAATCAAGAAGCCATTGTTCTGTAAACTGCTGAAAATTTTGAACAAAAAATCTGCCACCATTATTGTAAAATGCATATGCGCTGTGCGAGACGAGAAAGAAGAAAGCCCAAATTAAACACTCAAATTGAGTGTTTAATTTGGGCTTTCTTAAGCAGTGAAGCTGTAGCTCTACTTGTCAGTTACCAAAACAACCCCAGGTAAGTAAGTTCTTGCCAGTAGCAGTAAACTGACTGTGCTGATTCACACATTCAACATAAAACTCACAACTAAAAATTGGGGGTGCTGAACTAGTCATAAAACCACCATATTGCCTGTGTGAACACACCATTTCAAGTACCATCTTAACTGTACACCAGTACTGGTTAACCACTGGCTTAACTGTACCCTGGCCATCCCTCCCTAACATTCAGCAATGCACACTTTGCGTCAAAACCAGCTCTTGTGATAAATATTAAATCACGTAATCGCCACTGGATGTTGCCAAATCCAACAAAAGAGAAATCTTTTGACGTCTATATTTTGTTTCTGTCAGTTTCTATTGGCAGAGATTTCCCTGTAATCATTTGACCTAACAGGACAAGAGTTCATTTTTCAAAAACTAAAGTGCCAGAGGGCCTGCAGATGGCTTGTTAGCACAGAACTGTCAAACTACTGACTTTTTGACCCTTTATTAATCTGTCACTTCAAGTGATGTGTGTCATTTTCATTTCAACATTGGAGGAGCTGCTTAGTGTCTCTGCAATTATTCTCAGAGCCCAAAACAGTACCCATATACAGTAATAGTCCTTTGGCAACACACGCACAGACTGTTTATCCTTCCTTTAATTAACTTAAATAAGATGTTCATGTTGAAACCAAGATACTTTTAACAATACCATAGGCCTAAAATGTGTACAAAATTGTGAATTAGTATTAGCAGGTACCAAATAATGTACAAAAAAAAGTTTGCAATTTATACTAATATGTGCCAAAGACTGTATCACAGTTCATAATACATTAACACATACATTATGCATCCTATTACACTATGCATTTTAAGCCATTCTAGCGGCCTGGCTATATAAATAGCAATGTCCAGCAACTTTTCCTCTAGCGCCACCAGCAGGTTGACATTTTTGTTTTTTAGTGGCATACCATGACATGAGACTTGGTAAGTGTGAGGACATAATAGTACATGTAATTCATTTCTTAATGCCACATAAGCACGGGTGTTAAGGTGTTGTTAGGACTTAACCTTTCTAGTTCAATACAGCATACCATGGGCTAAACTATAGCACAAATTCAGTGTGTCGTAAATCTGGGAACACTGCTGTAAACAAACATGATGTATGTACGACCGACAAGATAAGTCTATTGAACATAATTTGTGGGGCTGGAGGAAGATGGAAGGGCAAGGGTGACAGTCAGAGTGATGGAGAACAATGGTGCAGATCACAGGGCGTAATTTCACATACCTTTCAGCCTTTCTCAGATGACTGCATGGTTTTATTTATGACTGAGTATCTGAGGCAGGGACAGGCAGCCTGGGCAGATGGATGCTTAGGTCAAAATCTGTCCAGACCACTGCATTCTGGTGTCAGATGAATATAATTGATGGGATTTTGAACCAATTTGAAGCTATACAGTCCATATTCAAATATAAAGCATGGTGACTAAAGTAAGAAACTGTACCACAAATTCTTCCCGTCCCCACTCAAATAGGGACCTGTAGCCTTTTTGTCTATTCGGAATTCAAGAGACATGTTATGGTGCATGTACGAAGATCAGCCTCCATTGCAGGAGAGCTCACACTGTTGCAGCGCAGCGGCACAAAAATGCCATTACTCTCAGTGACTTTGTAACCTCAGGCCGTACTGACTGATGGCATTGTCTGACGTTTCTCAGTACTGTTGCTTTTAAATACATTTTAAAGAGGCTCTCTCTGTCAGATCACATTTCTTCTCATGGTTATACTTGCAGGGAATCAATGGTGTAAACATTTGGACCTACTGGCAGCTGAAATCGGATGTTTATATATTATATGAATATTCAAATGAATTCAAGTGTATAAGCAAAGATTCTCCATTACTAAAGATAGCGCATTACACGCTGCACCAATTATATGAAACGGCACACACTCCCTGTCTCCTAAGTGGGTGCAGCCTCTTTGTAAGGTTTATTTATTTTAGTGCCTGAATGTTCAGATGATATTCGTGACACAGGAAATTACTCTGAGTTGCTAAACCTTCTCTGGTATGTAGAGAAAATCTTTGATTGTGTTGTTACCTAGAAAAGATGATTTACATAAAACATTATAACACATGCAGAGTTGCTGTAAGCTCTCATAATATATTATGATACTTTGCAAAAACATCATTTAGAAGTATCACAATTGCCCCTAATCATTTTACCCATGCTTTCAATAACTATTATGGGTGGCTGTTTATTCATTTGTTTGTTCATTATGCAAGATGATCAATATTTTTTTGGATGCAGTGTGACTTTCTTAATTTATGCATGCAATGCATTTGCAATTTACTACACTTAGACTTTTGTGATGCATTTGAAACATTTTAAATGGCATCATGACAGCACAACATAACACAAAAGTATCATCAGAATATCATTTCTCACAGTCTGATGATGAACAACAGATGATAGGGTGTTTTTCTTCTTATTGTAATGACAGATCTTAAAAATGATAGCAGCTCATATAGACCTAGCAATTGTATACCTTAATCAGTTAATGACCTAACTTAAAATGAGAGGCCCGTGTTATTTCACATGTTGTCAGTGTCTGTTTTAATGTGCAGGCCAATATAGAGCAGATAATTAGCAGTAAATGTCTCTTTAATGTCTCTAGCGTCACCATCAGCACTGGCCAGGTCCAGACCGTACCAAGGTGTTCGAGTCAGAGACCCGGTCAAGGAGCTGCTGAGGAGGAAGAGAAGTCTGGAGCCGCACAGCATCAAGACAGCGCCCCCTTCTGCAGTGAGGACACCATGACACATGACAATAACATGCATTTACTCTACATGATGCATTTTATCATGCAGTTTGGCTGAACAACACATTTTGTGATCAGTTGTACATTTTAAATTTATTTTACTCAGTTTTGTGACGTTTAAAATGAGATGTAAATTAAGGTAAGAAATTATCAATATTCTGAATTCTTCAGAATACTTTTACATACTGATACAATTTGAACGTTTTGGGAACATATGATGAGCCCTCCAGCCTTTCCAGGGAAAAATCCTTCTCAAAAATCCTTTGCAAATAGCCTACTGAAACCACATCCTCCCTTTACTGTACCTTTATCACAGCACCATTAGTCATTAAACAAATAAGAACAGGATTTGCTGTGGCAGCAGTTACAGTATGGAGCAATGATTGCTCAGGATTAGGATTATGACTAATCAAACGTTTCAAACGTGCTTTGTGAGATTTTCAAATACTGAAAATAGACAAATTTACAGTCTATGAAATCAAAAAAGAGCAGAATTACTTTTAGATAGATGTCTTAAAAAAACAACACAAACATTTATTGTCAGCTCTGACAGTGACACCTAGGTTTTTAACTGAACTCAAGTTTGTGAACTCTTCTTAGAATAGGTTCCATGACAAACTCATGAGCATTTATGCTACTTTTTGATGTACTGAATCATGTCTAAATACCATGTTGCATTTCTAATAACGCTTGCTTTATTGCATTGTGATGATTTGTCACCATTAGTCTCCAGGCTGACATTCTTCACTCAGCAAAACTGTCATGTTGATGAATGGATCTTTACGTATCTGCAGCAGGGAGGCTGCTGCAGAGATCAAATGAAATGCACATGGGCTGAATATCCAGATGCATAATGCTGGTTGTAATAATGGGAGCTTCTGGAGAAAGAAGATGCAACACAACAGATCTAGTTTGTTCTGTGGGGGGTAATTTTTCCAACTGGAAAGTGTTTTTCCATGACAGTTACAGCCATTGCCTGCATGGCTAGAGGGCTGGGCACACAGCCCTATGCAAAATTACTTGCAGCCTTGCCAAAAGCCCTCCCACTTGCTATTTATTACACCTACCAGAGAGGGAGAAGGCATGGCCTTGCAACCTCACAGTGAAGAAAAAAACATAACAACACAGCTTGTTGATTTATCACTTCAAGTTTTGTACAGATAAAAAACGGGATGTAACTAGTTAATTGATCCTTAAAAGTGCTGGCAGGCACATTTTTTTCTATCTTTGGACAGAGCCAACCTATTTCCATCTGTTTTTTGTCTATATGCTATGCTAAGCTAACCAGCAGCTTCATATTTAGCTAACATTCTGTCACTGTTCTCTTCTAACTCTCGGGAAGAAAGCAAATAATTTTGAGCAAAACATCTGCCACCGTTATTGTAAAACGCACATGTTCTGTGCGAGACGAGAAGGCTTTACAGGCACAGCAACGGGGTGGGGGGGTGGGGGGGGGGGTCTTAGCGACTTGTCTGTCCGTTCTGTTTGTCTAGAGAACTTTGAACAGAAACTGTTGGGTAGTAAATTCAACTCATCAGCATACCTGTCAAGTTTTGGATTTGAAAATAAGGGAAATTTTTCCGGCGCCCACCGCAAGCAGTCCCACCACCCCAACCAAGCTCCAGTATCCCTTACATTTTAAGACAGGTGTACAAGAAAGCTAAAATCACCACTTGATGCAGAATGCTGAAAACATTTACAATTTATAACATTGCTTGTCTTTACATTTTATTTTCATTCCACACATTCTTTTCATTTCATATTGCTTTTCTTTTACAGTTTTTCTTTTCATTTCACATAAATTTTCTTTACTCTTTTAGTGAGTTATTGTATAAATTTGTTGCAGACTTTGCATTCTTTAAGATTGTTTTGGAAGGAGTGTATTTGTGGGCTGGGCCAGAGTGGTTTACAGAGTGGTTTACATGAGAGTAGAGCGCAGACAGTTCTGTTGTCTAACGTCATCCTATTCTCTGTAACAATCTTTCGTACCATGCTAAACACCCTTTCTCAACTTGCATTGCTATGGGGAATGCATAGTAAAGCCTTCAGAAGTTTTGGCAGCGCACCGTCTCTGTCGAAGCGTCCATCATCCGTCACTCATCATCTGACCTCACACACTAACCTTGCGACAACTGCCACCTACAGTACCTGTAGTAGGCTACTGCAGGTGGCAGTTATCGCGAGGCTAGTGACAGAGCTCAGATCGGGAATGTTTTTTTTTTTTACTCCGCTCGGACCCGGGGTATTATTTTTTAATAACGCAGGTTAAAAGACGGGAGATTTACGGGAAAATACTAATACGGGAGGACGGCGGGAAAGAAGGGTAAAATACGGGACTTTCCCGGCCAAAACGGGATACTTGACAGGTATGCTCATCAGTCAAGCACCATTTTACGCAAATATGTTGAGGTTTAAAACAACTGTGCATTGAATTTTCAATTTGAGCTTTCTTAAGCAGTGAGGCTGTTGCTCTACTTGTCACTTACTAAATCAACCAAGCTAAGTAAGCACCATTTCAAGTACCAGCTTACCTGTACACCAGAGGCCTGTACTACGAAGCAGGATTTGGCGTTAACGAGCTAACTTCAGGTTCAACCCAGGATTGTCTGTACTACGAAGGTGGATTAGTTGTTATCGGGTTCAATCGCCGTGGTAACTCATGCTGAACACCTAACCTGGTCGGGAGCAGGTTAAGTTGGAGATCAGAGATCAACCGGTGTTAAAGCACCGCCTACTGACCAATCAATAGGTCGATTGATAACGGCTTCACCGTTCTTAGAAGACCAGGCGGAGCTCGGTGCAGAGAGAGAGAGAGAGAGAGAGAGAGAGAGAGAGAGAGAGAGAGAGAGATGCGCGCTCATAAAAGTTAAAACATTTAGAGATCGACAACCCCGTTAACATTCCCTGATTGGTATTTGTATGAAATATATATATTTTAATGGGAGGGAATTAAATATCGGCTTCTTGAGCCATGTGTCGTCAATGCGCACATCGGTTTGAATTATGTTTTTTTTTTTTTTTTTTTTTTTTTTTTTTTTTTCCCTGCCAGGGTTGCAACTGAAATTATAGGCTAAAGCAACGACACTTTATGGAAAGCACAAGTGTAATTATGGTCAGATCTTGGTCCTGACTGATGAGGAAGTGATATTAATAAGCGTTGTGATTTAAACATCTACAGCGTCGGCTATTTTTTTTTTTTTTTTTTTGCCAGCTTTCCTTCCTGTTTTAGGAAGCAGCGACTGTATTGCGTTATGCCTGTAAAACCGTGTCTGTGTTCTTCATATTTATGTAGAATTATAGTTTGCTCTTCTTGTTTAAAATATGCGGCTCTGGTAAATGTTTGCGATTGGTCGTGGTGCGCAAACCTTGCCTCTTTTATGTGAACGCGCGCGCCGCTGGATTGGGAAACCCTGAGTTGACTGAACTAGTTGATAACCAGCGTCGTAGTACAGGTTATGCGGGACCGCGGTTGTTAGGTTAGGTGAAGCCGGATTACTGAAAGAAATCCAGGACAAGTTGATCTTGCTTCGTAGTACAGGCCTCAGTACAGGTTTACAACTGGCTTAACTGTACCCCAGCCATGCCTCCCTAACATTCAGCATGCACACTTTGCGTCAAAAGAAGTTATTGTGATAATTATTAAATCACACTAATCACCACTGGATGTTGCCAAATCCAACAAAATGATTGATGGCCAACTGTGCATTGAGTGTTTAATTTTGACTTTTTAAAGCAGTGAAGCTGTAGCTCTACTTGTCAGTTACCAAATCAAGCCCAGGTAAGTAAGCTCTTGCCAGTAGCAGTAAACTGACTGTGCTGATTCACTGTGAGGGCAGTCAACACATTAAAACTCACAACTAAAAATTGGGGGTGCTGAACTAGTCGTAAAACCACCATATTGCCTGTGTGAACACACCATTTCAAGTACCATCTTAACTGTACACCAGTACTGGTTAACCACTGGCTTAACTGTACCCTGGCCATCCCTCCCTAACATTCAGCAATGCACACTTTGCGTCAAAACCAGCTCTTGTGATAAGTATTAAATCACGTAATGGCCACTGGATGTTGCCAAATCCAACAAAAGAGAAATCTTTTTGACGTCAATATTTAGTTTATGTCAGTTTCTATTGGAAGAGATTTCCCACCAGTAATCACAAACACCAGGCACATTTAAATTAGGCCCTTCAACGTTTTTTAAGCAAAGGACCCCTTAACTGAAAGAGAGATGGCCTAATAATTGTTGGCATGGTTTCATAAATCATGTTTTAATGTTAAACACACATGTGGCACAGTGAATCCTTAGGATTAATGCATCTGTGGATTGCCTTAGTGACCACCTTACCTATAGGCCAGTAAGCAGTGGGGATTTATATTTGTTAATAATACGTTGGATTCATTTTAAGACTTTTTAATTTCTGAAAAAATGTTAAAGAATTAACAATAATTTGGAGGTCCCCCTGCATTGACTGTGAGGATCCCCTAAGGGTCCTGGACCCCCTGTTGAAGATCCCTGGTTGAGATCCTTGTATTTGTCATAGTGCCTCATTCAGTTTACAGTCGAACACACCCAGTCAGCAAATACCTTACCAAAAATGGAATTAGATTTATTGATGTCAAAACTGATCCTACCCTAAGTAACTCATAGTCCTTTTTCAAGGACCAAATAGGTTGTTTATTTTCTGCTTGTTAATGTTTCTTGAGTCCTATAAACCCTCAGCACTAAAGTAAAATGTGTCATTAGAGGAGTTTGGTGTAATGACATTGTAACTCTGCACCTGCTGTCAAAGCTGTAACTAACCTCAGCACCTCTACAGTCTTTCAGGCATGTGACGGCACATACCCTGCTGCCTGTGAGCATGCCCTGCCGGCTGGCTGCTTGCAGGTGGATGCACTATTTCACTGTTGCTCGCCTCAAGCAGCACCCAAAAATGGACACGAGCTGTCAGGACTGTCACTGCTGCCGCTGCTGCTGCCTCTCTCATTCCTTCTTACTGTTTTCTCACTGCAGATTCTGTACTGCACCGGTGCTTATTACCCACTCACCCTTATAGAGACCATACAGAGAAAATAAATCCATACACGTCTTTCAAGATTAAACACACATGGTTCTGCACACACTGGGTGTGCACATGATTCAACACATAGAGAGGTAGCATTGGAAGCAGAAAGGAGATGATTGGGTAGAATCATTGAACCTTCAGTTGATTTTCTTCTTCAGCACCAGGCTGTAAAGACACAGTCATGTCAGAAAAAACACAAAACATCTTGCAGTTGCTTGGCTCATTAGAGTCCTCTGTTTACAGCTGGACATTCATTCTGTAAAATGTATAAATATAAGGTTAACCTAGAGTTATTAAGGCATTTATATGGGGGACTGAATGTACAGGTTCCTCATTTGAGAAGGACCCACACAAATACTAGGATGAATAGAATTAAAGAACTCTGAGACCTCATAACCAATAACGACCAATAACACATTCAATGTTTATATGGGCATGCCAGCATTGTGTTAAAGGAGCAGTGTGTAGGATTTAGTGGCATCTAGCAGTGAGGTTGCAGATTGCAACCAACTGAATACCCCTATGCTCACCCCTCTCTTTCCAAGCTTGTAGGAGAACCTACACTGTTATCTCTAATTAGTTGACTTTACCAGAAATTTGCGTGGAAACCCGTTGCCTTAAACTGTTTTTACACAAGATAAAACTTAACAGGTCAAGTTGTAATAGCTTAAATTAACATAAATGATGTATTTCTGGAGTCATGTTGTCTAAAATAAGCATGTTAAGATAAAGCTTTAGTGCGTAACTTATTTATATTAATGAACATCTGTTACATTCAAAGCATTGCCAAATGGGTTGATACAAAGCTAATTAAGACTATCAGCTCCACACAACTCTCTCCGTATTTCTCAGTACGGTTATGTTCAGAAACTGGTGTCATCCGCCGACTTTTGCGCGCAGAAAATCGATTCACGGTAATGACCTTTTCTGAAGAGTCCATCATTTCTTTTAATCCTCCTGTCCTCCTTGGCTACTAGCAACTGCCTGGGGGAGGGGTGGGGGTAGTGCACAATCACGGAAGGCTTGTATCATGTGGAAGACAGAAACTACGCACTATAGCTTCAAACATGCAAAGAAACATAACAAATATGAAACTTCAGGCTTCTTCTCACTACTAACAAAAATTATTTCTTTTATATTAAGATTATTTTATTTACTTTATGATAGGATGACTTTAAGAACAATGCATTCAATACACTCACTAAAAGTGTATACCAAAACGAAGACATCATACACAAAACATTGTAAATGTACAATGTATTGTGCTGCATGGAGAGTTTCTCTCAGGAAACAAAGTTAATGGTTTCCAGTCTGTGAACTCTATACTGAACATTATCTCACTGCCCAGACGCCATCAGTCCCCACCCTGGTCTCAGTCATGGTGCAACAATAAATGTAGATAAACACTTAATCAACCATACAAAACTAAAACCCAGATAACATAAATGCACAACCAAAACATTAACAGAACATTATTAAAACACACTTTAACTAGGACAGAAACCGTTCAGAACATTTACTTTTTTTTCAGGAGCCTTCGCATCGCTTCAGCGCAGTACAGTTCAAATGACCCCACCCTCCCATACAGAAACTTATCATCCTTAGTTATCTCTGCTTAATATGATCTGTGCACAGCATACTTAAGATGATTATTACAAACAACTAATGTGATTTAGTAATCAATATGGCTTTTAACAAAACATGAAAGAAAGTAGTGACTACTTAAAAGTTTAATTACAACTAAATCTGGGTTTACAGTGCCTTCAGGTATCATAAAAAATAGCCCTCTCTGAAGTCAGTGGTTTGTCCGTTCTGGGCTACTGTAGAAACATGGTGGTGCAACATGTTTCCTTGGACAAGGACCTGCTCCCTATTTTGATATCAAGGGCTCATTCTAAGCTAACAAAAACATGATTCTTAGTTTCAGGTGATTATACACTAATGAAAACATAATGATGGAAACTATATTCCATTTTTGACAATACATCCTCCTAGATCCTACACACTGCTCCTTTAAGACTTAAAACAAATGTAAACTTATTCTTCAAGAGGTTTTGACAGTTTTATTTTTTTGAAATAAAAACTACTTGTAAGATCTTTGTACATTCTGAGAATTGTTGATAGCCTTCCTAATCTACCTCCACCTGTGGGTGCAGCCGGACTCCACCCTCTCTCTTTGAACAAGCTCTTCTAATATAAGACAATGGTTTCCGTTGTCCCTTCAGGGAATTTCATATCCACTTACGCAATCTGGATCAATTATTAAATTGCAGTTTGGAGGTTTCCAGTAAATGATGGCTTGTGGAGGACATTTATCAATTGTTTTCTGCCTGTAAAAGTCCATATGTATAATCTTGTGGACCACAGATATGTAATCAAAAATATAAATTTTCAATGGGAAAAATGAATGTTGATGCAGTAGTGCTAAATAGGTTGGACAGTTACATATGATTTTGATCAAAACAAACCCTTCAAGACATTACCTGTATGTGAATACACTAACAAATTCTCTAACACACACAAACACACTTTAAGTATAATCTCAATTCAGCTGCTGCTCACACCTGGACTTGATCGGTACAAGTGTAAATACTGTATATTTATATGTCAACATTAGAGTGTAGACTAGTTCTAGAGCAGCAACATATGGTTATGGTTCTACTGCAAATTAATGACATGCTGAACTCCCTTTTTTTTATCTGTTTGTTTTTAGGATGTGGTCACGCATAACAACCAGTCATTATACACACAAGGTACACGTTCAGCTTGATCTGAGAGTTACCTGACACAAATTGATTCCTGTAAGTAAAGCATGTGTCTCTGCCAGTCTTTGAAGACTCACACTCAAACTTCTCGTCCAAAATCAGGCATGTTTGGCTCTGATGTTGCCGGCGGCTCCCCAGCCGAGCCGTTGACTGAAGTCAGTGATGGAGGGCTGCAGTGTGCAGGATGGAGATCTGTTCCAGCTGCCACGAGCGCTGGACAGCAGCCTGCTGTAACACCCTGGTCCTCATCTGACTACCAGCAGGACCTTTCAGCTCAGACTCTGGCTTACCCAGCCACCCCTACCCTCACTGCTGATGTATTCATGCAGACACTTTGTCCCAGCTACACCATGCTGACCTACACACACACACCATTGCTCACTAACTTTGGGGTGAGTAGGATAAACCTCTGCTTGTGAACAAAAGTTTGCTTAAAGTTTTACCTGGTGAGACTTTGTAAAAATGCACTGACTTCATCTCTAGAGGGATACGAAAGAGAAAGAAACCTGGGGTCCAGCATCATCATTTCTTAATCCACAGGAAGTGATGAAATATTGACCGGTCATTGTCGTCATTGCAGTTTATTGGATACTGACATGAATACAACAGGTGCTGTTCTCAGCTTTAAACACCCACCTTTCAAACCTACACTAAGTGGGTAAATTTAATTTCCCCTTGCAGGATTAAAGTATGTCTTCTTCTTCTTCTTCTTCTTCTTCTTCTTCTTCTTCTTCTTCTTCTTCTTCTTTTTTCTTCTTAATATATAACAAGATAAATATGGGGTGTTGTTTGAGTTTCACTTCTCCAAACCTACTGACTATCTATTGCAGGGGTCACACAGACCAGTAGTATGGGTGTGGGTTTAGACCAGGATGATCAGTCGGTACCTGTCAGATCACATCTTTGTGCCCCGGTAATTAACATTGCATGGACCGGTTCCGGGTCACTGACCTAAAGGATCTGATTGGCAGAGCCTGTTGAGAGCATATTTCAATTCAAAAACCTCAGTCTCTAAAACAGTGTCAATCTAAACAAGACAGGCAATTACAGTTTTGAGCAAATGTTTGTGTCTTTGCTAGTTTAAGTTCCTTTGGAATCAACATTAAAGGGGTGATAGAATGATTATATAGGGTATTTCACACTGTACCTTATGGTCTCCTAATGGGGTATGTAACATTAGTTGGGCTGAAAATGGCCTGGTTGATATTTTATTGGCCCTTATGCATCCCTGTGTTTTGGCCTTATTTGTAACAAGAGCTTTTCTTCCAAATATGGTATGGTCATGAATATTTAGATGAGCTGCGCGCTGCTTGGTTGAGCCTTAGCCCCGTACACACACGTAGAGGCGCGCTGATTGGTTGAGCGAATCGCCATACGACATTAGAGGTCGGCGTGCTGATTGGTTGAGCGAATCCCCAATACACACACATTAGAAACGCGACAGAATCTCATATTCCAGACACTGCAAGGTTTCCTTACCAAATTCACTTCTGAGACTTTTTTTATGCGAGAAATCAACTATATAAAGCTGAAATATGGGCCGTTTTACGAAAATGGATGGCTAATTGCAAATTTGGTAAAACTGTGTGTCGGAGTTCAGCTGCCTGTGTTGCTGCCTCGCCGCCCGGCCTGCCTTCCTCCACAGACCCCGGCCTGCTGTGAGCTCGATTGAGCTCCGGCAGCCCACAGCACCTTATACCCGCGCAAAGTCACCGTTTGGGCAAATGGACTACTACCAAACGCCGCTGCCCTGACAGAGCTCCAGGGCCTGCATCTCCTCTCTTCCTGCTAGCTAAATTGCCCGTGTGTGAGAGTGAGAGCGCGGTCAGCGAGCTTGTTACACCAGCAATCTCTTACCACATGTCACACACATGTCACGCCACTTAGCTATACAACATATACCTAAATGTCTTATAAAGCTAACAACGGTGTCCGATTTCAAGTTCATGAATATTTGTGAACTGTAAGGGTTTCGTTAGCTGCGACTGTCCCTTCAATCCTATGTGTACAGATTGCGGCTAGTTAGCTTCATTTTTGGTCGTAATTCGAGTATATTTACAGGTTGAATTTTGTCACGCCACTTATACAACATCTAACTAAATGTTTTATTAAGCTAACAACGGTGTCCGATTTCAAGTTAATTAATATTTGTGAATTCCAGAGGAATTCTAAGAGAAGGCTAGCTAGCTCTCATTGATAGAGCTCCATCCAGCCACAGGCTCTATCAATAAGACTCACGGACAAGCGGCGTTTATTTCCCCAATCGTTTGTTTAAATAACTCAACACATTATAATTACAAACATTAAAAGAGTAACTGGAACCTGTGGTAAGAGAATGCTGGCGTAACAAGCTCGCTGACCGCGCTTTCACTCACATACACCGGGCATTTAGCTAGCAGGAAGAGAGGAGTTGCAGGCCCTGGAGCTCTGTCAGAGCAGCGGCGTTTCGTAGTTCATTAGCCCAAAACGGTGACTTTGCGGTATGGAGTGCCGTGGGCTGCCAGTCGTGACGGAGCTCAATCAAGCTCACAGCAGGCTGGGGTCTGTGAAGGAAGGCAGGCTGGGTGGCGAGGCAGCAACACAGGCAGCACCAGCCTCTGAAGTGCGACACACAGTCGGACAAAATTTGCAATTAGACATCAATTTTCGTAAAACGGCCCATATTTGACTCTACATAGTTGATTTCTCGCATAAAAAAGTCTCAGAAGTGAATTTAATGGTAAAATAGCATATGAGCAATGTATACATTTTCAGAGATCTGCGTGACCTAGATTCAGAAGACTAACTGATCTCAGGTCAGTTGTGTAGCCTATGTAAATGTTGGGGCGTGACCGTTCTCTTAATACACCCACGGCTGTGACAAAGGTTCCGGATTTTGAGATGCTTACGCAAGCAACTAGCTTTGTTGAGATTCGCCCGTTTTCAGCGGCAGTTTCAAAATATGAGATTTTCATAGTAAAGGGGTGTCAATGGGATTTTGAGCTTATATGTATGTCCTATTTACCCATCGAACTGTCGTTATTCAACTATGACAGGGTAAAATCGGTTTTGCATTCTATCACCCCTTTAACATTTTAGTCATGTGTTGTTGTTTCAGAACATACCTGTGGCTCCAGCACCAGGCTCCCTCCCTCAGATGGAGCTCCCAGACTCAGGGTTGACCTACCTCCCTTGGGCCCAGCCCATCACCACCATATCTACCATGCCGAACCCGGGAGTCCAGTTTTCTCCCGGCTCTGCAGCCCTGCCCGGGTCACCTGTGGTCCACATGCCCTTGTCCATGTCTTTGACCACCATGATTCCTCAGTTGGAGGCTCAGGGTGGAGGTCATTCTCATCCGCAGATACTGGACCTCCCGCAACATTCAGAACATCAACTGGACCCTGAGCCACAAGACCAGTCTCGAAGCTCGAGTCTAGAGGCAGAGTCACCGAACCTCCTGGATAAACTTCTGGAGGAGCAAAAGGGTGATAGCGAAGATGAGGACAAAGACTCGTACAGTAGCCAGCTCTTCATTCCAAATGTCTGAAAATATGAGTTTTCTTCTGTTCATAGAGAGTAGCATTTCTTCTGTTTGTTTCTCAGGGGCACCATTAAAGGATAATTTGGCCAAATTACAACTTAATTTTGTTACTGTGGCTATAATTTGTATTGATTATGATAGCTGTATTCACTAAAGTAATTGCTGAGCTCGACGCTGAATGAATAACCATGGGAAAGTGGGCTACTCCCCCCAAATCCCAGCCACTTGCACCAAGATTTTCTATGTTCTGTGTAATGCTTTTCTTGAGCTGTAATTGACTTTTGTTCATACAGCTGTTTCCTTTTTGCAGCAAAGTCTGGCATGGAAAAACTGGATAAAAAAGACACTGCTATCTCTGTCAATAGAAATTATGTCCGAGACAGTCACAGTCTTCTGAGAAACAGTTAGCCTTCAGTGCTGTCCATCTCCTGAGGTGTCTGTAAAAGTGATACAATCTGCAATTAATGCTGTCAGTTAACAAGAGTCTGTAGCCACTTTAAACTAACTTCATTGAAACTCAAACTGCATCAGGCAAGATCTTTATGTCAAATGATAAATAAGACTGTAGATTCATGCTACTGCGGATACAAGAAAGAAAAGTTACTTAAAGGTCCCATGGCATGAAAATTTCACTTTATGAGGTTTTTTAACATTAATATGCTTTCCCCCAGCCTGCCTATGGTTCCCAATTGGCTTGAAATGGTGATAGGTGTAAACCGAGCCCTGGGTATCCTGCTCTGCCTTTGAGAAAATGAAAGCTCAGATGAGCCGTTCTGGAATCTTGCTTGTTATGAGGTCATAACAAGCAAGGTTACCTCTCCTTTCTGCTTTGCCCGCCCAGAAAATTTGGCCAACCCATGGGAGTGAGACATCATGGCTTTCAAACGAGAAAAGTGGCAGTTGGTCAAGGCCACACCCCCACCCTCCACCTTGCCCCCCCTCTCTCCTCCTCAATAGCTACAGACACAGAAATGGCCCATCCTAAGGAAAGCTCATTGTGGGACTGGCTCTAGTGGCTGTAATTCTGCACCAAGGCTGAATTTCGGGAAAGAGATTTCAGACACAGTATTACCGGACCACTAAGGTCTATATAAAAGCATGCAAAGAGCACCATGTCATGGGACCTTTAAGACAAATAAATAATGATAAAACAAAGCTAACAACGCCAATACGCTAACCTGCCTGATGCAACTTTAAACTTCAGGAACTGTTTCTGGCCAAATTAACCTTTTTTCAGATTGTTGTTGAAACTGAATTATGCCAGATGGTTTCAAATGTTTAGATTTTAAATATATTTAGAGTGCATTGTACCATCTTACACTGTACTGTAGGATGCAGATTTTGCCCCAATACTTGTGCTTGCACTTGGCAGGGAAGGCCTCTCAGTCTCAGGGGTTTTCCCGAGGGGAAACTGTCATTGTGAAAGGGGCTGCAACTCTTTTGTTGAATATTATTCCTAAAAAACACCAGAGATCGTATCACAGGGGATTAAACATGCTGGGAACATATTAAGAGAATTTAGCTTTGGTTTTTTTCATGCAGAATTCATGAATGTGAAAACAAAATGAATGCTAAGAGTGTAGTTGACACTCCAAATGGGCACCAACAGGTAAAACAAATGAAAAATAAACAAAAGAGATAATGAACCAAAATGACAGTATATCATTTTCATGTGTAAGAGGGTTGCATAATTCCAACAGTTAAGGTTTCTCATTATTATTTCTTGTTATTTTCTTTTTTTTATATTAGCATGAATAACTGTAACTCAAGATCCTAAATAAACTAAACATGAAGGCTTTCAGAGGTTTCGGCTGACAAGATCATGTTTGTTTTGAACACTGTATGTTTGTATGAATGTGACAAGTTTAATGGCAGTATGTGTCTTTAAATCAATCCTCACTGTTGCTCATGTACACTTTTTCAAATGCAACCTTTATCATTTATCCACTCCCTTTGATTCTTGGGAAATTATTTATCTGATGACTCATGAAGTCAGCATGTGTTGTTTTTAAAGTGGATCAAAGAAGGGGCAGTTGGTCCTCTGCTGCTTCGCTGACAGGGCTCATGTTCACATGTCCTAGGGTGTTTCAGCCAGTGGTGGGAGAGGTATACAGAATATTTACTTAAGTAAAAGTTCTAATACCACACTTTGAAAATACTAGTAAAAGTCCTGCATTAAAAAAAAGTTAAACAAGTAAAAGTATCTAAGTATCATCAGGGAAATGTACTTAAAGTATTAAAAGTAAAAGTACTCAATGCAGAAAAATTCTTTCATTTTAGAAACTGGAAACGATCAAAACTGTTCTGATAATCAACTGTTTAATCAAGTCTTTAATCAGCTGTAGCAAACTGTCGGCCTGTTTGTTGTTAGGTTGTTTAATTTATAATAAAACGTATATTTATAGACTACATGTGTTTTGTGTGCAAAAAAATATTAATTTGTAAAGTAACAACTAAAGCTGTCAGATTAATGTAGTGGAGTAAAAAGTAGAATATTTCCCTCTGAAATGTAGTGGAGTAGAAGTAGAAAGTGGCATGAAAAGAAAAGACTCAAGTACCTCAAATTTGTACTTAAGTACAGTAATTGAGTAAATGCACTTAGTTACATTCCACCACTGGTTTCAGCAGCTACATGGAAGATAAAAGGTGTGGAAAGGAAATGTCATGTGTGACACTTCTCAGTCCAGTCTTTTAGCGCATCAGACTAATAGTTTACATGTATTTCATTTCAAATGCAGAGTCAGAGCTCCAGTGTCTGACAGAGAGTCCCTTTAAAGCACTTCAACTTTGGGCCAAGAGGCATTGCAGAAACATGTCTGTACAGCACCTTTGAAAGCATGCAGGGGTGGGACACATGGAGCCCTCACCAGGGCTTCTCATGGAAAGGTTGTGCCCCAGGTTCTCAGAAAACTGGCAGCCCATTGAGGCTGAGAATACACATTTCACAATATGCCCCAATTTAGAGTCCTTTCATATTCATTGCTGCTATTACAAGCTTACATCTTAGTCTTTGCAGTAAATTCACCCCTTATACAGGGTTTATAACGACTGCATGTTAATATGTCACTTACAAAAGGGCTTGACCATTTATAGTTACAAACCAACCCCGTATAAAGGTTGTGTGAAAATTGTACTGCAATCCTTTTTGATCCAATCTTTTGAATGAAGGGCTATTTATGTTGAAGCTTATATTGTATATAACTGTATAAGTGCCAATGGGAAAATAGATTTTTGAATGTTCACTATGGATAATCTGATGTACAATTCCATCGCAAACTCCATTTGCTGAGGAAGATTTGATCGAAAGCTCTGAAACAGCTACTAAATGGATCTTGTGGTGGGATTGTATAGTTTGACAACAGTTCACAAGGTCAATAACTAATTTTCAACCTCAGATTTGGGGGGTCCTGGGGCAAAAAGGAGCTGTTGGGTCCATATGAGTTCAGTTCAGTTCAAGTTTATTGTCATATGCATATTAGTACAGAGTACCATAGCAATGAAATGCAATGTGCCTTGGCACTCTCTCAGCACCAGTCAATAAGTAACAATTATAAATAACATTTAAAAATCAACCCCCCATTACTTCCTCTCTGTCTCTGTCTGCCAGTCAGTCTGTCTGTCTGTCTGTCTGTCTGTCTGTCTGTCTGTCTGTCTCTCTCTCTCTCTCTCTCTCTCTCTCTCTCTCTCTCTCTCTCGCTCTCTCTCTGCTGGAATGTCATATCATAGTTATTAGGTTTGCTGTGTGATAATTGTTTAACTACAAGCTAGAAATATGTGCCATATATAGAGTAAGTATAATATCACTTGAAATAATGAATTTAGTCTCAAAGCTAAAGGGCCACTTTTCAAAAAAGGGTCTAAACATGTGAGGACCATCATCGGTGTTTTGTTTTAGGGGATATTTCTTTCCCTAGGATGGCGTAGGTATGCCCTGCCCTAATCTGCCTTTGATTGTCCTACCATGATATTCTTACCCTAGCCCTAACCAGTCTAACTCTTCATGACTAAACCTAATCAACCCAACCACCGAAGGCAATGAGTACTTGCCAATCAGAGGCAGATTAGGGCGGATTATGACTTTGCCGTCCTAGGAAAGAAATTGGTTTTGTTTAAGTACATATTCCCATCCCAAACAACTTATCAAAAGTATGACCAATTGCCATGCAGAGAACCTGGGGGCTTTTGGGGGTTGGGGGCTTTTGTCTGCTTTACCCATTAATGGTAATCCAGCCATTATTCTGCTGTGCATTTTAGTTAATTAAAGTCTGAAACCTGGGAAAAGTGTCAGGTTGCCATAGAAATCAAATTTTTAGCAGTGACTCAGGAGAAAAACACTGTGACTCACCTCGTCAACACTACCCTGCTAAAATGAGTCTATTTGCCTTCTTAAGTTGCTGAAGTGGTCTTTTAATATTTTAACTCCTGTGCCATCAAATCATGTCAAACACTTGTTTGCACTTTAACAGCATCATACAGTACACTCATCTTTACAGGATGTCATTTTATGATGTCAGCCTTATATTATGTTGTACCTTTTACGAGTTGTGTGGCACCAGCAGCAGTGGTGCTTCGTTTAAATTTATTGATGATGTTAAATTGTCTAACTGGTTGTAGGGGATGAGGGGAGGGGAAAGACACTTACTATTCATTTGTTCAATACGTATAAAAACTCAACCGTAAAAAATGCAAGTCACTGTTTTACAGGGTGCTATGTGCTGGACTATTTCTTGTCCGGGACATACACATAATCCCCCGATTAAACAAATGATTAACATGTGACCTTGAGAGGTGCCCGAAGGCTGGTGTTGTTTGGTAAGCAATTTTGAAAACATTTAACAGTGTTCCAAAAGGTTTCCTAAAAGCCCACAGGGCGTCAAAGTTGTGCTCATCTTATACAGAAACAGTGCAAATCATCAGCTATCATTATTGTATTTGCTACTTGCACATTTGATTTATCTTGGTCTTCATCTGCCTTTTGCCCAATATCAACATCAGAAGTGGTGCTGGACCCGGTGCAGTCATGTTGAAGCCTGTTCTTCCGCTCTCAGAAAAAATGACAAATGTGAAGGTTATCCCTTAAACCGTCCACGACGCCACACATCAAGATAGCAGGCCACAAATAAAAACGGGAGGAGGTCTAAAGGAGCCTGCATGTTATTGCTTTCTCACATTTTGTCATTTTTTTCAACTGTTCTCACATGTCACCCTAGAAGATATCTATACAGTTATCTAATAAGGGGGCAATGCAGGTAGAGTGTTAATGCCAGGAATGTTGTGATAAAGAAGGGTTTAATGATTATTTCCCACTGGCGTTATTTAGATTAATGTATATTGTGAAATACATGTCAGGTAAACTTTCCATAGAAATGTCAATAAGTGGAGCTTTCTAACTAGTAAGTAAATGAACCATTCACATAAAACGCATCACTTCCTTTGCAGAGCGTTGTTAATTGCAAAGAGCTACCAGACACCGAACAGAAAAAAACAAAAGAGCTTTGATGAACTGAAATCAGTTTAAATCACGGTTCTATTTGCAGCAATTTATTTATATGAATACTATGACTTTAATAGTGTTGACTAACCTACTTCACAAATAGAAACAGTCCTATCTCAGTACAGTACTATCGGGTTTGTTCACCCTCCATTTACCTTGTGTTTGATGTGTAAATAGGGCTTTCCTGTCACTTTCGCAGTGCGGCTGCACAGTGAGCCTCTGTTATCATACATGGGTGTGTGTTTGGGTTTTGTACAGGAAACACAAGTGAATGTAAACAGCCCTTGATTTACTAAATACAGAAACACCCTCTGATAGGAATACACACAGGTGACGGACTCACTTATCAGTTGTTGTGAAATTCATAGTGATGTTATTTGCACCATTCACCTTTTCTTCACGACTGATAACATTTTATTTAATATGCCAAAGTTTAATGGTTCACATCTATCCGATCAATTGGAGGATTGTTCTCACCTGGCACCCAAGTTAGCGGTTGGATAGTCAAGCATTCTGTTGCTTAGATATTAACGAGGACAAAGGCAGCACTTTGACTAGGCACAAAGGATTTGATTCAATCAAGATCATAAAACTTCAAAGGAGTCTCATAAAGTACTATGTACAACATCCAGTTTGATTAGGAGCATTAGCGTAACTTACGTGTATAGTACATGTATTGTGCTCTGTGAGTACAGTGATACAGCTGGAGCCTCATAGCGAACTTTGTCATGAGCCACCGTCCTCTCAACTGTACGAAATGTGCAATGAAAGCAACTTTTAGTGGGACTGCTACAAATTTTGACCTTTGTAATGTCACATTTTTCAATGGTCAATTTTTAACACGAACTTTGTTTGAAAAGTGTTATGATAGTGTCACCTTAGTTATTGTAAATGGTCTATGGACTGCATTTATATAGCGCTTTTTTACCTCACTGGACAAAGTGCTTTACAATTTGCCTCTCACTCACCCATTCACACACACATGACACCATTTTTAATTTCAGTTCCCATTTGCTTGTGTTTCACAGGGGACTGTTGTGAGTGTAACAGTAGGGAGTCAAGAGAGTGCTTCACCGACATGCCTAACACTTAAGCCTACATGAGCTACTACATTTTTAACAGTTTGACAAAACAATCCAAACTCAAAGACTACTTACTAGATTTTTTAGAGCTTTCAACACATAGTCACATAGTCTTTGTCACCAGGTGGAATTTGCTCAGTTGTCATATGGAGATGGATTCAAGCTCTGTAGCTGCTAATGATTTTCTCCATAGCACTTTTAGGTGTTTTTGTCCGTGTTGGTGAAAAAGTTAGGCATCAAACTTAACCTTTTCTAAAAATGTTCTGCTTTACGAAGCTTTCTACATTTTAGCAACAAGTTGTCTGGGTTGGCCCTCACTCGCTGCTTTACATTACTAAAGCCTCTTTCCAACCAAGTAGTTACAGGAACGTAGTTATAGGAGTTGAAAGAGTTACTAACTGTGGCCAGAGGAACTTAATAATCCCCAAATTGGTCCAGTCGGAACAGGAGAAAAAAAGGGTTCTAGGAACGTTATGTTCTCGGAACTGCAAAAATCCCTCCGGTCGGAAAGCAGCTCACACACACACACACACACACACACACACACACACACACACACACACACACACACACACACACACACACACACACACACAGCTCCTACAGATGTTTATCTAAAAGCGTTAAGAAAAAACATTAGTTGTCTTTGTCTGCATGCTGAAACATAAATACCAAGTAAAGTAAAGCTGATCGAGGAGCTCTGTTAAAGCCTAAGTGTGGGTGTTTCTTCGCACTATTCAGGTGTTGCCAAGCCTCTGCAGGGGGATTTCCACAAGTGCTGGTTCAGCAGGATCATTAGGGGGGGCTTGCCAACAGAATATGTGGAATACACACTGTACACACAAATATGCACACCAATCCCTCAGTATTTAACTTTACAGTTGCACACTACATCTAGTTTCAGGAATATTTGCTAGGTGCAAATTGCACCATAGAAGGAAAACATAAACCCTCTTTAGATTTCTGATATTCTGTTTGTTTGTTTAGTTCAGACTTGACAGACTATGCTGTATCCTGGATTAAATACTGAAGATTTTTGGCACAGATGAACCTATCTGGCACCAGGGTCAAGTACACTTAGCACTTCAAATAGTTGAGAAACCAATTGCGTTTCAGTTTTCATAACCTGATTCAACTTGTCCTTTTAGTTATATAAGACATAACTAAA